>NC_084576.2:9390000-9542500 GCF_033978685.3 Nerophis lumbriciformis
TGTGACAGTCATTGGTACTTTAACTTAACTTTAACTTTACACATACAAACTGTAGCACACAAAAAAGCACATTTAATTAAAAAAACGTTATTATGGTCTTACCCTTACTTATAAATGAAGTCCATGCGCCGCTCCTTCTGAACAAAAGCATCGATAACTTGTTTATAGAAGTCTTCCTTATCTTTCTTCAGTTTTAAAAGTCTCTCTGTCTCGATGGAGATCTTCCTTTAATTATTACCTCCTGCTTCGATTGAAAGTCAAGTTTAGAAAACTGTTCTGCCCTCACTATGTGTTGAGGTTATACAGCTTGGCAGACAGCTAACAACCAATCCAGGACATTCTTATAAATGTCCAAAGCAGATGAAACCATTTAGGCTCTTTATTGTTGTTGATCTTGCTTTGTCTTGCACTGGACTTTTTTTTTTTGTAAAACTGAAATACACACAATGACAATGTATAAGCTATATGATTCAATCAACACACTGAAATGCAATACACAATATGTAACATCAGCTCCACACAAATACATAGCACCACCATCAAACAAACACTGCTGAGTGTTGAAACTATTTTTATGGTGGAAATACACGACCGGCAGCCATTTTAAGTCCTCAAACATCCATTAAATTAGTGCACAAAAATCGTTTTTCAATACACATCTTACTATCAAATTTAGCCAATTTCCACCTTCATATTGAGCCACATAAACACGTTAAACAGTTTACTTACAGTTTACTTACTTTTCCAAGGCTAGTAAGAGGTAACACAACTTGTCTACTTCTTATTGTCTCATCAACTGACTAACATCGTAAACTGGAAGTGCCCAAACTGATGACGCGCAGCATTTTCCCATCGCCACAAGGTGTCAGTAATAGTCCACAATCAAACGGGCATAACAAAAACTGTTTTATTTTAGATATGTAATCCTCCATGTTAAAAGTCCAGGCGAGAGGAAAAAATAAACGATCGCTAACTGTTGCTGCTTGTTGTCACTTATTCTGCAGCCGAGTAGTCGCTAAAATGATCCCTGGGATGATGGGATCACTAGCGCCCTCTACCACCATGAGGCGGGATTACTGCGAGCCTCAGCCAGTGCGTCTTCGCAGCCGTTTTATGATTGCTCAGCACAAGAAATACGTTACACATACAGTTGTTGACAAAATACACTGTGCATTATATACCTCAGCTAACTAAACTATGGAAATGTATAATATAATTCATATAGCAATATGGTCTCACTGCACAGCAGGCCAGCAGTTAGCCGAGTCATTGCGCAATCCATGGTGGCTGGTGACTCACCGCAAGTCTCTTCTCAGTATTTGAACGGCAAATGTGAAAATTCAGCGATTTTGAATAAAAATAATCTAAAACTGGTGAAGTTAAATGGAAAATAATTTTATAGTATAATCACTGGATACATATAACAATTAAATTTTTTTTTTTTCTTTTTACATTTTTTTTCTTTCCATGATGGCACGTGAGGCCCCGCCTCACCTGCCTCCCCTGACTGCATGTCACTGGTATATATATATATATATATATATATATATATATATGGGGCCATGGGGCCCAGCCGGGGGAAGCCCAAAGAGGCAATGTGGGTCCCCCCTCCAATGGGCTCACCACCCATAGCAAGTACCATAGAGGTCGGGTGCAATGTGAGCTGGGCGGCAGCCGAAGGCAGGGCACTTGGCGGTCCGATCCTCGGCTACAGAAGCTAGCTCTTGGGACGTGGAACGTCACCTCGCTGGGGGGGAGGGAGCCTGAGCTAGTGCGCGAGACGGAGAAGTTCCGGCTAGATATAGTCGGACTCACTTCGACGCACAGCAAGGGCTCTGGAACCAGTTCTCTCGAGAGGGGCTGGACTCTCTTCCACTCTGGCGTTGCCAGCAGTGAGAGGTGACGGGCTGGGGTGGCAATTCTTGTTACCCCCCAGCTCAGGGCCTGCACGTTGGAGTTCAACCCAGTGGACGAGAGGGTAGCTTCCCTCCGCCTTCGGGTGGGGGGACGGGTCCTGACTGTGGTTTGCGCTTAAGCGCAGAACGGTAGCTCAGAGTACCCACCCTTTTTGGATTCACTTGAGGGAGTACTTGAGAGTGCACCCCCGGGTGATTCCCTCGTTCTACTGGGGGACTTCAACGCTCCTGTTGGCAACGACAGTGAAACCTGGAAAGGCGTGATTGGGAAGAATGGCCGCCCGCATCTGAACCCGAGTAGTGTTTTGTTATTGGACTTTTGTGCCCGTCACAGATTGTCCATAACGAACACCATGTTCAAACATAAGGGTGTCCAAATGTGCACTTGGCACCAGGACACCCTAGGCCGCAGTTCCATGATCGACTTTGTAGTTGTGTCATCGGATTTGCGGCCTCATGTTTTGGACACTCGGGTGAAGAGAGAGGCGGAGCTTTCAACCAATCACCACCTGGTGGTGAGTTGGCTGCGATGGTGGGGGAGGATACCGGACAGACCTGGCAGGCCCAAACGCATTGTGAGGGTTTGCTGGGAACGTCTGGCAGAGTTTCCTGTCAGAGAGAGTTTCAATTCCCACCTTCGGAAGAACTTTGAACATGTCACGAGGGAGGTGCTAGACATTGAGTCCGAGTGGACCATGTTCCGCACCTCTATTGTCGAGGCGGCTGATTGGAGCTGTGGTCGCAAGGTATCAGAATCAGAATAGTTTTATTGCCATAGTTTGAGAACAGGTTAACAAACTAGGAATTTTTGTAGTTTGTAGGTAGTTGGTGCCTGTCGTGGCGGTAATCCTAGAACCCGTTGGTGGACACCGGCGGTGAGGGATGCCATCAAGCTGAAGAAGGAGTCCTATCGGGTTCTTTTGGCACATAGGACTCCTGAGGCAGCGGACAGGTACCGACAGGCCAAGCGGTGTGCGGCTTCAGCAGTCACGGAAGCAAATACTCGGACATGGGAGGAGTTCGGGGAAACCATAGAAAACGACTTCCGGACGGTTTCGAAGCGATTCTGGACCACCATCCGCCGCCTCAGGAAAGGTAAGCAGTGCACTATCAACACCGTGTATGGTGAGGATGGTGTTCTGCTGACCTCCACTGCGGATGTTGTGGATCGGTGGAAGGAATACTTCGAAGACCTCCTTAATCCCACTAACACGTCTTCCTATGAGAAAGCAGTGCCTGGGGAATCTGTGGTGGGCTCTCCTATTTCTGGGGATGAGGTTGCTGAGGTAGTTAAAAAGCTACTCGGTGGCAAGGACCCAGGGGTAGATGAGACCCGCCCGGAGTTCCTTAAGGCTCTGGTTGCTGTGGGGCTGTCTTGGTTGACAAGACTTTGCAGCATCGTGTGAACATCGGGGGCGGTACCTTTGGATTGGCAGACCGGGGTGGTGGTTCCTCTCTTTAAGAAGGGGAATCGGAGGGTGTGTTCTAACTATCGTGGGATCACACTCCTCAGCCTTCCCGGTAAGGTCTATTCAGGTGTACTGGAGAGGAGGCTACGCCGGATAGTCGAACCTTGGATTCAGGAGGAACAGTGTGGTTTTCGTCCTGGTCGTGGAACTGTGGACCAGCTCTATACTCTCGGCAGGGTCCTTGAGGGTGCATGGGAGTTTGCCCAACCAGTCTACATGTGCTTTGTGGACTTGGAGAAGGCATTCGACCGTGTCCCTCGGAAGTCCTGTGGGGAGAGCTTAGAGAGAATGGGGTATCAGACTCTCTGATTGTGGCGGTCCGCTCCCTGTATGATCAGTGTCAGAGCTTGGTCCGCATTGCCGGCAGTAAGTCGGACACGTTTCCAGTGAGGGTTGGACTCTGCCAAGGCTGCCCTTTGTCACCGATTCTGTTCATAACTGTTATGGACAGAATTTCTAGGCGCAGTCAAGGTGTTGAGGGGATCTGTTTTGGTGGCTGCAGGATTAGGTCTCTGCTTTTTGCAGATGATATGGTCCTGATTGCTTCATCTGGCCAGGATCTTCAGCTCTCAGTGAGGTAGTTAAAAAGAGCGGAATGAGAATCAGCACCTCCAAGTCCGAGTCCATGGTTCTCGCCCGGAAAAGTGTGGAGTGCCATCTCCGGGTTGCGGAGGAGACTCTGCCCCAAGTGGAGGAGTTCAAGTACTTCAGAGTCTTGTTCACGAGTGAGGGAAGAGTGGATCGTGAGATAGACAGGCGGATCGGTGCGGCGTCTTCAGTAATGTGGACGCTGTATCGCTCCGTTGTGGTGAAGACGGAGCTGAGCCAGAAGGCAAAGTTCTCATTTTACCGGTCGCTCTACGTTCCCATCCTCACCTATGGTCATGAACTTTGGGTTATGACCGAAAGGACAAGATCACGGGTACAAGCGGTCGAAATGAGTTTCCTCTGCCGGGTGGCGGGGCTCTCCCTTAGAGATAGGGTGAGAAGCTCTGCCATCCGGGGGGAGCTCAAAGTAAAGCCGCTGCTCCTCCACATCGAGAGGAGCCAGATGAGATGGTTCGGGCATCTGCTCAGGATGCCCCCCGAACGCCTCCCTAGGGAGGTGTTTAGGGAACGTCCGACCGGTAGGAGGCCACGGGGAAGACCCAGGACACATTGGGAAGACTATTTCTCCCGGCTGGCCTTGGAAAGCCTTGGGATCCCCCGGGAAGAGCTGGACGAAGTGGCGGGGGAGAGGGAAGTCTGGGCTTCCCTGCTTAGGCTGCTGCCCCCGCGACCTGACCTCGGATAAGCGGAAGAAGATGGATGGTATATGTATATGTGTGTATATATGTTTGTATATATATATATATATATATATATATATATATATATATATATATATATATATATATATATATATATATATATATATATATATATATATATGTACATATATATATATATATATATATATATATATATGTACATATGTATGTATGTACATATATATATATATATATATATATATATGTATGTACATACATACATATGCATACTTATATATATACATATATATATATGTATTATATATATATATATATATATATATATATATATATATATATATATATATATATATATATATATATATATGTACATATATATACACTACATTGCCAAAAGTATTTGGCCACCCATCCAAATGATGAGAATCAGGTGTCCTAATCCCTTGGCCCGGCCACAGGTGTATAAAATCAAGCACTTCGGCAAGGAGACTGTTTCTACAAACATTTGTGAAAGAATTGGCTGCTCTCAGGAGCTCAGTGATTTTCAGCATAGAACTGTCATAGGATGCCACCTGTGCAACAAGTCTAGTCAGGAAATTTCCTCGCTCCTAAATATTCCAAAGTCAACTGTCGGCTTTATTATAAGAAAATAGTAGAGTTTGGGAACAACAGCAACTCAGCCACCAATGTAAATGTAAACCATGTAAACTGACAGAGAGGGTCAGCGGATGCTGAAGGGCATTGTGCAAAGAGGTTGCCGACTTTCTGCACAGTTGCTCCAATTCATGTGACCTTCCAATTAGCCCACGTACAGTACGCAGAGAGCTTCACAGAATGGCTTTCCATGGCCAAACAGCTGCATCTAAGGCATACATCACCAAGTCCAATGCAAAGCGTCGGATGCAGTGGTGTAAACCACGTCGCCACTGGACTCTAGAGCAGTGGAGACGCGTTCTCTGGAGTGAATAATCACACTTTTCCATCTGGTAATCTGACGGACGAGTCTAGGTTTGGAAGTTGCCAGGAGAACGGTACATTTCGGACTGTATTGTGCCGAGTGTGAAATTTGGTGGAGGAGGATTTATGGTGTGGGATTGTTTTTCAGGAGTTGGGCGTGGCCCCCTAGTTTCAGTGAAAGGAACTTTGCATGCTCCAGGATACCAAAACATTTTGGACAATTCCATGCTCCCAACTTTGTGGGAAAAGTTTGGAGCGGGGCCCCTTCCTCTTCCAACATGACTGTGCACCAGTGCACAAAGCAAGGTCCATAAAGACATGGATGACAGATCTGGTGTGGATGAACTTGACTGGCCTGCACAGAGTCCTGACCTGAACCTTTTTCGCCTATCCATCAATCCATTTTCTACCGCTTGTTACTGGGTCTCCTAGGCCAGGGGTCGGCAACCCGCGGCTCCGGAGCCGCATGCGGCTCTTTGATCACTCTGATGCGGCTCAGCTGCATACTTGCCAACCCCCCCGATTTTTCCGGGAGGTTTCCGGATTTCAGTGCCTCTCCCGAAAATCTCTCGGGGCAAACATTCTCCGATTTTCACCCGGACAACAATATCGATGGCTTGCTGTGATGGCACTGCCTTTAACGTCCTCTACAACATGTCGTCGCGTCCGCTTTTACACCATGCTATCTGCGTGCTGGCCCGGTCACATGTAGTATGCGACCTCTGCTTACACACGTAAGTGACTGCAAGGCATACTTGGTCAACAGCCATACAGGTTACACTGAGGGTTGTGATATAAACAACTTTAACACTCTTACTAATATGCGCCACACTGTGAACCCACACCAAACAAGAATGACAAACACATTTCGGGAGAACATCTGCACTGTAACACAACATAAACACAACAGAACAAATACCCAGAATCCCATGCATCCCTAACTCTTCCGGGCTACATTATACACCCCCGCTACCACCAAACCCCGCCCCCCCCAGTCACTTATGTGTGTCTGCAGAAGCCGCATACAACATGTGACTGGGCTGGCAAGCTGTTTGTACAGGTTGTACAGGGCGTTAAAGGCAGTGCCATCATAGCATGCCCTTATTATTATGGTTTGGGTGAAAATCAGCAGACATTCGAGAGAATAGTTGCTCTGAAATTTGTGAGTCTCCCGGAAAAATTGGGAGGGTTGGCAAGTGTGATGCTGTCAAGCGGCATTCATATAAAACTTGCGGGCCGCACTAACATTAAATTTTCATATTAAAGTGCGGGCCGTGTGTCTGAGACCCCTGGTTTATACATAGCACAAAGCACAAAAAAACTTTGTATGCAGTGTTATTTAATTTTAAATTTCAAAAGAGTTTTGTGGCTCCCATGGTTTTCTTTATTTTGTGAAACGGGTCAAAATGGCTCTTTGAGTGGTAAAGGTTGTCAACCCCTGTCCTAGGCAGATACAACCCGCCAGCGTCCAAAATCCGGCCTTTAAAAAAATAAAAAAATAAAAAAATTAATTTAATAAAAAAAAAAAAAAATGTATCTGTCCTTTTTCACCCATCCATCAATCCATTCTCTACCGCTTGTTACTGGACCTCCATCGATAACGGGACGTCATCACGCTTGCACCGCAAAGTCAGTCGAGAGCGCGGCAAGTGCGTGCTCTTTCAGTCATTTAAAATTAAAATAGCGAAACCGTTGGACTCAGAGTGTAGTTTTTAAATATCATTGGACATATGATTTTTTTTTGTTCAGTGTAAGGAACAAGCAGTTTAGATTGTATATATATATATATATATACATGTGTGTGTATATATACAGTATATATATATATATATATAGCCTGGCCAAATTTTTTTAACCTAATACGGCCCCTGGGTCAAAAACTTTGGGGACCCCTGCTATAAACACACTCCGCAACCTTGTGGACAGCCTTCCCAGAAGAGTAAAAGCTGTAATAGCTGCAAAAGGTGGACCGACATCATATTGAACCCTATGGGTTAGGAATGGGATGGCACTTCAAGTGGCCAAATACTTTTGGCAATATAGTGTGTGTGTGTGTGTGTATATATATATATATATATATATATATATATATATATATATATATATATATATATATATATATATATATATAATGTGTGTGTATATATATATATATATATATATATATATATATATATACACACACACACACACACATTCGTGGTCAAAATACTTGTGGAGGACATAATAATAATAATAATTTCTACAACTCTTATTTTTTTGTGATAGAGTGATTGGAGCACATACTTGTTGGTCACAAAAAACATTCAGGAAGTTTGGTTCTTTTATGAATTTATTATGGGTCTACTGAAAATGTGACCAAATCTGCTGGGTCAAAAGTATACATACAGCAACATACATTATCACTTTTGGTGATGTAGTAAAGCTACAATCAAATCAAATTAGCTTCATGGCATGGCCTCTTAACTTCATGTGAGTGATTTTGATTGACGACACCTGTTGACTTCTCTGAGCCCATTTAAATAGGGCTCATGTGATGCAGTCATTAGACTCGGTTACAAACGCGACAATGGGAAAGTCAAAGGAACTCAGCACGGATCTGAAAAAAAGTATCATTGGCTTGAACAAGTCAGGAAAGTCACTTGGAGCCATTTCAAAGCAGCTTAAGGTCCCAAGAGCAACTGTGTAGACAATTGATTTAGCTTTATATTTATTAAGCTAAATCAGGCTAGAATTAAGGTTTTAGAATGGCTTTCCCAAAGTCCTGACTTAACGTGTGGACAATGCTGAAGAAACAAGTCCATGTCAGAAAACCAACAAATTTAGCAGAACTGCACCAATTTTGTCAAGAGGAGTAGTCAAAAATTCAACCAGAAGCTTGCCAGAAGCTTGTGGATGGCTACCAAAAGTGCCGTATTGCAGGTAAACTTGCCAAGGGACATGTAAGCCATACTTGCCAACCCTACCGGATTTTCCGGGAGACTCCCGAAATTCAGCGCCTCTCCCGAAAACCTCCCGGGACAAATTTTCTCTCGAAAATCTCCCGAAATTCCGGCGGAGCTGGAAGCCACGCCGCCCCCAGCTCCATGCGGACCTGCGTGAGGACAGCTTGTACTCACGTCCGCTTTCACACAATATAAACAGTGTGCCTGCCCAATCACGTTATAACTGTAGAATGATCGAGGGCGAATCCTTGGTTTCTTATGTGGGTTTATTTTTAGGCAGTTTCATTAACGTCCTCCCAGCGCGGCAACAACACACGTTTTTGTCTACCGCAAAGCAGTTGGTCTGCCGTAAACAGCAATGTTGTGACACTCTTAAACAGGACAATACTGCCATCTACTGTACCTGCATATGTGACAATAACATATAGGGCTTTTAGAGAGTGCAGTGCACAACTGCGCACACAACAAGGAGACGAAGCAGAAGAACGAGGAAGATACAACCATGGCGACGCCGACGACGAGTAAGATGAAGAAATACGCTTGTAAGTTCCAAGCCTCAACTGCGATTGGACCTGGATAGCCTCCGGGAAGAAGTAGTGGACTACCAAGTGCTTGGCAGTGAAGAAAAGATTGACCAGTTTTGGGCCATGCTAGGGAGAGATGGAAGATTCCAGACTCCAGTGCATTTGATGAAAGCATTTTTGTGCGTGCCACACAGCAATGCATCATCAGAGAGGGTGTTCAGCATGGTTAGAAAAATAGTGACAGAGAATAGAACAAGGATGGACAATTCAACCCTTAACTCAACAATGAGTAGATGAGTGTTAAGTGTGTGTATATGTGTAAATAAATGAACACTGAAATTCAAGTATTTCATTTATATATATATATATATATATATATATATATATATATATATATATATATATATATATAGCTAGAATTCAAGCGGTAGAAAATGGATGGATGGATAGCTATAATTCACTGAAAGTCAAGTATTTCTTATATATGTGTGTGTATATGTATATACATATATATATATATATATATATATATATATATATATATATATATATATATATATATATATATATATATGAAATACTTGACTTGGTGAATTCTAGCTGTAAATATACTTCTCCCCTCTTAACCACGCCAGCCCACCCCCCAAAATCGGAGGTCTCAAGGTTGGCAAGTATGATGTAAGCAAATATTAACATTGCTGTATGTATACTTTTGACCCAGCAGATTTGCTCACATTTTTAGTAGACCCATAATAAATTCATAAAAGAACCAAACTTCATGAATGTTTTTTGTGACCAACAAGTATGTGCTCCAATCACTCTATCACAAAAAAATAACATGACAGCCATGACATTATGTTCTTTACAAGTGCATGTAAACTTTTGATCGTGACTGTATATATATATATATATATATATATATATATATATATATATATATATATATATATATATATATATGTATATATATATATATATATATATATATGTATATATATATATATATATATATATATATATGTATATATATATATATGTATATATATATATATATATATGTATATATATATATATATATATACATGTATATATACATGTTACACCTTTTGAATGCAATTACTGAAATAAATCAAGTTTTTCAAAATATTCTAATTTACTGGCTTTTACCTGTGTGTATATATATATATATATATATATATATATATATATATATATATATATATACATATATACATATATATATATATATATATATATATATATATATATATATGTATGTATATATGTGTATTAGAGATGCGCGGATAGGCAATTTATCTCATCCGCAACCGCGTCAGAAAGTCGTCATCCATCCGCCATCCACCCGATGTAACGTTTGATCTGAACTGCATCCGCCCGCTGTTATATATCTAATATTAATTAAAAAAAAAAAAAAAAGGGTGAAAACTACGCGAATTGCACCTTGTGCAGACAAGATTTTTCGATGGGACACGGAGGAATTAGCGACGTTGGGACAAAAAAACACAAGTCTAATGCCGTTGCTAGCGATACAAGTGGAAAACTTTCAACGTTTTTCGTCGCCCAAACAGATTCTTTGGATGTGATAAATGCCGAAGTTTTATTTACGGAGGCAATAATTGAGCATGGACTTCCAATCGCACTGGCTGATCACATGGGACAGTTAATAATGTAATGCAACCTTTAAAAATCATTACGCGGTGATCGCGATCCCAAAAATAAACTTTTCTTGCATGATAATGTCCAGAAAATTTCGCTTTATATTACTATAGAGTCCTTTTAACGAATGAGTTTGATGGTTTATCACAAACCTTAAATGAAATTCCATGGCCACCGTCCTGCTCTCTATATCAACCAGGGTGAGCCCCACCCCTTTCGTGAGCGCACTGAGCGCGGAGTGACCCCTTTTACGCGCCCCCGGCAACAGGGGTGGCAAGCAGGTAAGCTGCGCGGGCGGAGCGCGCGGAGTGACCCATGTTACGAGCCGGGGGTGGCGGGCAGGTAAACTGCTTACCTGCTGCGCGTGACGCCGGCCGCGGCGAAAGCGGACGAGGCGGGGTGTCGGTGCGGTGGGCGCGGTAGTGACCCTGGACGTGCGTCGGGCCCTTCTCGCGGATCGCCTCAGCTACGGCTCCCGGTGGGGCCCTCTCGGGGGAAGGGGCCTCGGTCCCGGACCCCGGCGAGGCGTCCCTTCTCCGCTCCGTAAAAGTGTCCATCTCTTTTCTTTTTTTTTCTTCTGTTGTGGCATATGCAGCAGGTGCCTGCTCGTTTTTCGTATGTGGGTAACAACATTTAACTATGTATATATATTTCCCCATTGGTTTAACTGCCACCCGCAAAAAAAAAAAAAAAAAAAAAAAAAAAATCTAATTAATCCGCCCGACCCGACCCGCGAGCCGATAAAATCTTATTTTTTTTAATTTCATCCGCCCGATCCGCGGATAATCCGCGGACTCCGCGGTTGTGTCCGCAAACCGCGCATCTCTAATGTGTATATATATATATATATATATATATATATATATATATATATATACAGGTAAAAGCCAGTAAATTAGAATATTTTGAAAAACTTGATTTATTTCAGTAATTGCATTCAAAAGGTGTAACTTGTACATTATATTTATTCATTGCACACAGACTGATGCATTCAAATGTTTATTTCATTTAATTTTGATGATTTGAAGTGGCAACAAATGAAAATCCAAAATTCCGTGTGTCACAAAATTAGAATATTACTTAAGGCTAATACAAAAAAGGGATTTTTAGAAATGTTGGCCAACTGAAAAGTATGAAAATGAAAAATATGAGCATGTACAATACTCAATACTTGGTTGGAGCTCCTTTTGCCTCAATTACTGCGTTAATGTGGCGTGGCATGGAGTCCATGAGTTTCTGGCACTGCTCAGGTGTTATGAGAGCCCAGGTTGCTCTGATAGTGGCCTTCAACTCTTCTGCGTTTTTGGGTCTGGCATTCTGCATCTTCCTTTTCACAATACCCCACAGATTTTCTATGGGGCTAAGGTCAGGGGAGTTGGCGGGCCAATTTAGAACAGAAATACCATGGTCCGTAAACCAGGCACGGGTAGATTTTGCGCTGTGTGTAGGCGCCAAGTCCTGTTGGAACTTGAAATCTCCATCTCCATAGAGCAGGTCAGCAGCAGGAAGCATGAAGTGCTCTAAAACTTGCTGGTAGACTGCTGCGTTGACCCTGGATCTCAGGAAACAGAGTGGACCGACACCAGCAGATGACATGGCACCCCAAACCATCACCCAACCATGCAAATTTTGCATTTCCTTTGGAAATCGAGGTCCCAGAGTCTGGAGGAAGACAGGAGAGGCACAGGATCCACGTTGCCTGAAGTCTAGTGTAAAGTTTCCACCATCAGTGATGGTTTGGGGTGCCATGTCATCTGCTGGTGTCGGTCCACTCTGTTTCCTGAGATCCAGGGTCAACGCAGCCGTCTACCAGCAAGTTTTAGAGCACTTCATGCTTCCTGCTGCTGACCTGCTCTATGGAGATGGAGATTTCAAGTTCCAACAGGACTTGGCGCCTGCACACAGCGCAAAATCTACCCGTGCCTGGTTTACGGACCATGGTATTTCTGTTCTAAATTGGCCCGCCAACTCCCCTGACCTTAGCCCCATAGAAAATCTGTGGGGTATTGTGAAAAGGAAGATGCAGAATGCCAGACCCAAAAACGCAGAAGAGTTGAAGGCCACTATCAGAGCAACCTTGGCTCTCATAACACCTGAGCAGTGCCAGAAACTCATCGACTCCATGCCACGCCGCATTAACGCAGTAATTGAGGCAAAAGGAGCTCCAACCAAGTATTGAGTATTGTACATGCTCATATTTTTCATTTTCATACTTTTCAGTTGGCCAACATTTCTAAAAATCCCTTTTTTGTATTAGCCTTAAGTAATATTCTAATTTTGTGACACATGGAATTTTGGATTTTCATTTGTTGCCACTTCAAATCATCAAAATTAAATGAAATAAACATTTGAATGCATCAGTCTGTGTGCAATGAATAAATATAATGTACAAGTTACACCTTTTGAATGCAATTACTGAAATAAATCAAGTTTTTCAAAATATTCTAATTTACTGGTTTTTACCTGTATATGTATATATATATATATATATATATATATATATATATATACATATATATATATATATATACACATATATATATATATATATATATATATATGTGTATATATATATATATATATATATATATATATATATATATATATATATATATATATATATATATATATATATATATATACACATTAGTTTTGAATGATATAATGAATTAAAAGCGGTACTATACGGCTTCTGGAAAATACTGGTTCCCGTTTTTGTTGTTACAAGCATGACATGGCTGGTTTCACGAGCAGTGGAGCATGTGGTTTAGGTGTTGCCAGCTTAGCTTAGCGACATTGTGGCAAGTAATCAGAGCCCTGTAGATACTTTGTTCAAAGAGACTGCCAACAAATCTATTAAGTCTTTTGGCGACTCTGACATGAAAGTGCCTATCGCTGTTCTCAACAAGCAGCGAGTGCTTCAGTGAGACCATCACCTGTCTAAAATTTTTGACATCTAGAAATTGGAAGAAAAAAAAAGGCGACAGAGTAAATTGTTGCTATTTCTAAACATATTTTCTTTTGCTTTTCATGCTTTTTACAAATGTTTTTGCAAATGAATGCATCAGTGCCAGTGGGAAACACTCTTTAGTTTGTGGTACTTACCTATTTTTTGTTACGTCTTACGGTGTCTTTTGTTGTGTTTCCCAGATTCAGACAGCAAACCAAAGGTGGAGTGCAGCGTGGTAACAGAATTCACAGACCACATCTGTGTGACAATGGACGCTGAGCTCATCATGTTCCTCCACGATATGGTGTCCGCCTACCTGAAGGAGAAAGAGAAAGGTTTTTGGTCCTTCTGTTTTGCCAGTCATGTCTAACAATATGTGATAAGTCTGCCGCCTTCATGAGTCAACAAATAAATCTAACTCACCAGCAGTGGAAATAGTCTGTTCAGCTTTAGGGACCATATTATCAATATTAATGTCTGCAGTATGGACCTTATTGGTGCCATCAACTATGTTGTTGTGTGGATTGTGTAACGCAGACCTGGGCAAAATAAGGACCGGGGGCCACATGCGGCCCGTTAAACTTTTCAATCTAGCAGGCTGGAGATTCCCAAATAATATTTTTAGATCTTTAAGATCGAAACTGTAGCCGCCATAATGATGTTTTAAAATTACCATAACTAATGAACTATACAAAGTATTTCAATGGTTGGAATCTGCACTTTTGTGTGATATACTACCAACCCTGTTTCCATATGAGTTGGGAAATTGTGTTAGATGTAAATATATACGGAATACAATGATTTGCAAATCATTTTCAACCCATATTCAGTTGAATATGCTGCAAAGACAACATATTTGATGTTCAAACTGATAAACATTTTTATTTTTGCAAATAATCATTAACTTTCGAATTTGATACCAGCAACACGTGACAAAGAAGTTGAGAAAGGTGGCAATAAATACTAATAAAGTTGAGGAATGCCCATCAAACACTTATTTGGAACATCCCACAGGTGTGCAGGCTAATTGGGAACAGGTGGGTGCCATGATTGAGTATAAAAACAGCTTCCCAACAAATGCTCAGTCTTTCACAAGATAGGATGGGGAGGTACACCCCTTTGTCCACAACTGCGTGAGCAAATAGTCAAACAGTTTAAGAACAACGTTTCTCAAAGGGCAATTGCAAGAAGTTTAGGGATTTCAACATCTACGGTCCATAATATCAAATATCATCAAAAGGTTCAGAGAATCTGGAGAAATCACTCCACGTAAGCGGCATGGCCGGAAACCAATATTGAATGACCGTGACCTTCGATCCCTCAGACGGCACTGTATCAAAAACCGACATCAATCTCTAAAGGATATCACCACATGGGCTCAGGAACACTTCAGAAAACCACTGTCACTAAATACAGTTTGTCAATACATCTGTAAGTGCAAGTTAAAGCTCTACTATGCAAAGCGAAAGCCATTTATCAACAACATCGAGAAACGCCGCCGGCTTCTCTGGGCCCGAGATCATCTAAGATGGACTCATGCAAAGTGGAAAAGTGTTCTGTGGTCTGACGAGTCCACATTTCAAATTGTTTTTGAAAATATTCGACATCGTGTCATCCGGACCAAAGGGGAAGCGAACCATCCAGACTGTTATCGACGCAAAGTTCAAAAGCCAGCATCTGTGGTGGTATGGGGGTGCATTAGTGCCCAAGGCATGGGTCACTTACACATCTGTGAAGGCATCATTAATGCTGAAAGGTACATACAGGTTTTGGAACAACATATGCTGCCATCTAAGCGCCGTCTTTTTCATGGACGCCCCTGCTTATTTCAGCAAGACAATGCCAAGCCACATTCAGCACGTGTTACAACAGCGTGGCTTCGTAAAAAAAGAGTGCGGGTGCTTTCCTGGCCCGCCTGTAGTCCAGACCTGTCTCCCATTAAAAATGTGTGGCGCATTATGAAGCGTAAAATACGACAGCGGAGATCCCGGACTGTTGAACGACTGAAGCTCTACATAAAATAAGAATGGGAAAGAATTCCACTTTCAAAGCTTCAACAATTAGTTTCCTCAGTTCCCAATCGTTTATTGAGTGTTGTTAAAAGAAAAGGTGATGTAACACAGTGGTGAACATGCCCTTTCCGAACTACTTTGGCACGTGTCGCAGCCATGAAATTCTAAGTTAATTATAATTTGCAAAAAAAAAATAAAGTTTATGAGTTTGAACATCAAATATCTAGTCTTTGTAGTGCATTCAATTGAATATGGGTTGAAAAGGATTTGCAAATCATTGTATTCCGTTTATATTTACATCTAACACAATTTCCCAACTCATATGGAAACGGGGTTTGTAGTTACTATCAGTGTTGGGACTAACGCGTTACAAAGTAACTGTAACGCCGTTAGTTTCGGCGGTAACTAGTAATCTAACGCGTTATTTTTTATATTCAGTAACTCAGTTACCGTTACTACATGATGAGTTACTGCGTTATTTTACGTTACGTTTGATGTAGTATCGGCTAGAAACAGAAGCGCTGCGGTGTCGTTCTTCTGAATCTTCCTCTGTCACAAGCCGGAGAGAAGAAAAGAGGCGCGGTCTATGTGTGTGTTTGGGTGTGGGTGTGGGGAGGAGAGGCACACACGTGATCCGCGGTTTGATATATGAAACAAACTAAAAAAAGTTGTTGGCACGTTCAGTCCACACACAGCGTGGTCATGGCGAGCGGAGTAACGGAGGAGCTTGAACGCCCCGTGCCATTGAATTGGTGAAAAAAGTTGTGGATGAACTATCCCGAGCATCATCTGTTGCGCTCATGACAGACGGGTGGACGTCCAGGGGAACTATAAGCGCTCACTTCATCACAGCAGACTGGGAGATGAGAAGACACGCCCCCTCTACGAGAGTCACCTTGCGCAGGTACTGACACAAGCAGTGGAGGAATGGAAGATAAAGATATCCCAGTCACACGTGATAATGCCAAAAATCAAATAATTACAGTGAATGAGGCAGGACTGGGACCACAGATAGGTGCTTTGCACATGTAGTGAATTTGGCATCACAGAAGGGAATCTCAGTCAATAGGATGGAGCGCCTCCTTGGGAGGATCAGGAAGGAGGTTTCCTACTTCCACCAAAGCACAACAGTTGCTCATGTGCTTAAGACAAAGCAAGAAATGCTAAAGCTGCCTACTCATAAGCTCATACATGATGTCCCAACAAGGTGGAACTCCACTTATGATATGTTGGAGCAGCAGGCAGCTATATACTCTGCATTGACCCACAACACCCTGAAGACAAATGTCACCCTGTCTGATGATGATGTGAGAGTGGCAGATGAGGTCCTCCAGGTGCTTAAACCCCTCAAAAGTGTTACATCTCTACTGAGCACTGAAACTTCACCATCTGTGTCAATGATCCTGCCACTGAAAACAAGGATTCTACAATCCATGGCTCCAAGTGTGGAAGACAGCAGCATCACTCCAGATGTCAGGCTTTATTTCACTACCTATGTTTTAAGGAAGATGATGTGCCTTCTTATGTTGCACTTTAACTTGTTTTTTATTAATGGTCATTGGTCCAAGTTTAAAGAAAGGAGGTATGCCTTTTTATGTTGCACTGTTTTTCATTATTTATGTTAAAAGGAAAATAAAAATGCATGTCAAGTTGATCAACAGATTGTATTATTCTCCAGTGCAATAACAGTACTGAAATGAAGGCTAAAAGTGCATTAATGGGAGCTTTAAAAAAAAAAAGAAGTAACTAAATAGTTACTTTTCACAGTAACACATTACTTTTTGGTGTAAGTAACTGAGTTACTTTTGAAATAAAGTAACTAGTAACTGTAGCTAGTTACTGGTTTTCAGTAACTAACCCAACACTGGTTACCATGGTAATCTAATTAGTTACCATGGTAATCTAATTAGTTACTATGGTAGTCTAATTAGTTACTATGGTAATCTAAGTCACAGCAGCTCAGATGAGGCACCAAGCAGTGTGGGTGGGGAGCACCCACAGTGCTCTGCACCCACAGAGTGTTTCCAGAGCAGCCAACCTGAAAAACGGGTGTAGGGACAGACGCGGAAGGATATTTTTACAACAAAGTTCTAAAGTTTAGTGATATATCAGATTGTAGGTGGGTTTTTTTTACCCTTCACGTTCATATTTTGCTATTTGTTGCATTTTTGTTGCGTTTCGCTTGATTATGAAATATGTCGATTGAGGGGGGCTGTGACGTTCATATGTTGTCAATATTCAGTGTTTTATCGTTCATAGTTAAGATTGTAAATCCCACATTCTTTATTTTCATCTAGGTGTCTCATTCAGTAAACTGTAAAATTCCATTCCGTTTTTTAAGGCGGTCTGTCATAACGTTTTTAGCATTCAGACATTTTTGTGAGGTTGTGAATTAGTGTTCCTAAAAATCAGATATACCGGCCCCCAGGCACATTTCTTTCTCTAAATTTGGCCCCCCCAGTCTAAATAATTGCCCAGGCCTGCTGTAAAGGAAGAGAAGTAAAGATTTTCACTCATTTAAATCCTTTTTTTTTAAGATAAATGGATCTTTTTAACAAAATGCTATCAATGTTTTGTATTCAAATGATGAATGTTGGTCTCTGGTGACAACACAATATTTATTTTCTTCATTGTGTCAGCCCTTTTTGCCCCACGTATGTTTGCGGCTCGGCCTGGCCAGAGAAGCCCCACGGCGCTGCACGACGACGGCTCCACAGACAAGGATAACGAAGACGGCATCAACTACACGACGGTGGACTGGAGAGAGTTCATGTGCAAGACTTGGCACTTGGAGCCCACTCTCAGGTAAGCCCTGCTTCTAAAACAGAAGACATCAGATTGAGCAGGACAAAAGTTGCAAGAGACAGGCTTATTGAAAGGATAAATTACCAATAGTAAGACCACTACGCTGATTATCGTATTTTCCAGACCATAGGGCACACCGGATTATAAGGCACACTGCCGATGAGTGGGTCTATTCAGGCCTTTTTTCATACAAAAGGTGCACCATATTATAAGGCGCATTAAAGGGGTCATATTATGATTTTTTTCTAAATGTAAAACACTTCCTTGTGGTCTACATAACATGTGATGGTGGTTCTTTGGTCAAAATGTTGCATAGATGATGTTTTACACATCATCTTCAAGTCGCTTTCTGACAGTCACTTGAGGATGCACCGTTTTGTGGGCGGTTGTATTTACGTGGCTCACCTTCGACAGCATCTTCTCCCCGTCATCTTTGTTGTAGTGGTGTAGCGTGCAAGGACAGGAGTGACAGAAGTGTCAAAAAAAAGGAGCTAACTGATTTAATGACATTCAGACTTTACTTCAATCAATAACGGAGCAGCATCTCCTCATTCATGGCTCACTTAGTGCAACAACAACGCCGGAAATGTGTCCCGTGAAAAACCGTCGGACCGGAACTCTTTAATAACTAAAGTTCCTTGGGTGAATTATGTAAACTCACTATACCGGTAGTTTTTAGCGCTTTCATAGTCAATCTACTGACAGATATAAGTTAGAACTTTACACTACTTTATATTAGAAATGGCAACAGCAGAGGATGAATGTCCCATAACAAGAAGATAGAGAAAAAGAAGCAGCTTATTGACTACGTCATCGGCACGGACAACAGTGGCGAACGTGCGCACATTTTCAGGACTTACGCAGATCCCAAATACACATCAGCTGGTACCAGAAGGTAAGAAACGTTGGTTTTGCATAATATTGTGAAACAAAACCCCAGATAATATGTCTGCTAATGGGTGCCATTTTGCTGTCCTTATACACACACACCATAGTAATACTTGTATCTCTGACTACGGTTGCCGTAATGGGCCGACAATCCATCATGCGGTGTGGCTTCAAAGTCATACTAAAACATTTTGACAGATTTGTGAGTTCTGTGTGTAATGTTCTTTGTTTTCAATAGAACATTTAAAGTTTTGGTGTTGTTTACTGGTGTCATATTGCAGTCTACACATATCTCTTATGTGTGTCTACCATCTACTGGTTACACTTATCATTACACCATGTACCAAATAAAATTGCTTCGAGGTAAGGTAAGCACAACCAGAATTATTCCGTACATTAGGCGCACCGGGTTATAAGGCGCAATGTAGATTTTTGAGAAAATGAAAGGATTTTAAGCGCGCCTTATAGCCTGAAACATACAGTAGTTATCGCTGTATCGACAATATGAACTATAAATACAGTACTGTCTGAGAATCTAAGCTTTTCAATTGTGCACATGGAACCTACAAGCCGTGCTTTCTGAAAACAGAGTGATTGTTCCATACTCAGCGGAATACCAGACCGAGATGTTTTTACAGTTCGTTGAAGGACCACTGAACACAACGCCAGCCAAAAATAACAAATAATAAGAATAGATTGTATTTGTATTTATTTATTTCAATAAATCTTCAAATATTGCAGTACAAACCAATATTTAAAACAATAAAAGCTTGGCCATTGAAACAGATCAAATACTAAGACAAAACATTCAGTGAAGCATAAGAAACCAATGGTGGGTTTTCTAACAGTGTGTCAATTTTAGTTATTAAAAAAAAATCTTGGTCAAAAAATTTTAGTATGATAATTATTGGTGATAATAGTGATCGTTTTGGTCACAATAACCCTGATATGATATGTTCATATCGTTACACCACATGTTCGAACACTTTAAAGATGATTTACTATCAATGTATCCAGGCATGCAAGACATAAGGAAGAATCAAGAAGTTGCTTCTTTCTCACCCAGTACTCTGGAACACATTTCTTAGTTCAGGGAGATAGTGGCCACTGTGACACATCAAAGAGATGCCATGTTGTCCCCACAAAACAAAAACGATTAGAATTCTTAAGCATAACTACTCAAGTCTCTTCCTGTGGAATGAACGAAGGGGATGTCAGGACATGGTTTGACTTAAACCTGATGTTTAGCTTCATTCCCAACAAAACAACTACTAATCCAAACATGGCCTTTGTCTTCAGGCTCATCTCCTGGACGGGCCGTAAGATCGACCCAGTGGGTGTGGACTACATTTTGCAAAAACTGGGCTTCCACCATGCCAGGACTACAATTCCTAAGTGGCTGCAGAGAGGCGTGATGGACCCACTGGACAAGGTTCTGTCTGTGCTCATCAAGAAGCTGGGCACCGCCCTTCAGGATGAGAAGGACAAGAAAGGCCGGGAGAAGGAGGAACATTTGCACTGACACGTGACATGTTCATCTAAACGACACTGGATTATTTCTTACATAAATGGTATTTTCCATGGCTGTTTACTGTACACCACTAGCTGTGTAGATTTCCTCATGAGCCACCATGATTGCTTTATGATCGTTTGATTGCTTTAATGATTACAACCATGCTTCTTCTTCACAATGACCTCTCGCACCTTTTTTTTAATGCTATCTGATATTTCATGAGAAAATATTTCTTACAACTTTGCCTTTTCTCTGTTTCCCATGGAACACATGGTAAATGATGCTTTATGGATTGTATTTTTTTTATGGATGTTTTTCCAAAAGTGAACAAATGAACACCGGGACATAATCTGCCACTTCATGAATCTGTAATTACATCCTTATTTAGGGCCATGTAAAATGCATCGCGCATATTTGTGTCTTTTTTAAATCCACATTGTAGGCAGTGTATATAAGGAAATTTCGTAAATGTGTTGGTTTCCTAATTAATAAAATAATGACATTGAATTTTAAATTAATCTCTCGTGTTTTATTTTTGAAAGGCTCAGAATTATTTATGGATAAATGATGCCTTTGTGATTGTATGGCACACTCACTACCTGTCCTGACTGCGTTCTGTTTCATTTTGGAATCTGCTAAAATTAAAAACCTATTACATTTTAAACAAATAGTAAACCGGAAAAGAAGAACAATTACTTTATTTAGTGCTATAAAATCAAAATATCCCACACGTTGTAATTTTTTCTTTCTTACTTGCATTTAGGTTGATGATGGTGACGCAAACGCAACTTTTTTCAGTGCGAGCGTTTTCTGATAAACACTGCTTGGTGTTTCACAACAGGTGAATCGGTTAAATTAAGTTTTCTTAACATGACACACAATCCTTGTGTTTGATATCGCACCAATGTTTCAGTATTGTTTGACTACTCACAAGTATAGCTCAGCTTTTGTTAATTATTGTTTCAAATGGTGCGACATAGACCGAATGGTACAGTTGCACACTGGTACATTTGTGTGTTGGGATTTTAATATTCACTTACCCATATACCATTACAACTTGATTCTGGCAGATTAGAACTGTGGCGATGATCAGCTAAAACCAATCTGTCCAGCACACTGAAAATGCACATGTGGTGTGTTCATAGACCTGGGAAGAACAAACAAGAAGTCTGTTTTCATATCATAATCATAATATGATACTTATTTTTACATTTAAAACACTTCCTTGTGGTCTACATAACATTTAATAGTCAAACTGCGCAATAGATTTCGTTTTACGGACTATATTCAAGCCGCTTTCAGACCGTCTCTTCAGGATGTGCCGTTTTGTGGGCGGTCTTATTTACGCGACTTCACTTCAACAGTGTCTTCTCCCCGTCGGCCATGTTGTAGTTTGTACCACTTCCATATCATAAACAAACATAATCAGTTGTATACGGTATATGGATCACTGACAGCAATGACAGTGAGACCAGAGGCGTGATTGGGAGGAACGGACACCATGATCTGAACCAGAGTGGTGTTTTGTTCTTGGACTTTTGTGTTTGTCACAGATTGTCCATAACAAACACCATGTTCAAACATAGGGGTGTCCTGGTGCCAAGTGCATATATGGTCACCCTCGGCCGCAGTTTGATGATCGACTTTGTGGTTGTATCATCGGATTTGTAGTCTCATTTTTTGGACACTCAATAGGAGAGAGGGGCGGAGTTTTCAACCGGTCACCACTTGGTGGTGAGTCGGCACTGATGGTGGGGGAGGATGCCGGACAGACCTGGTAGGCCCAAACGCATAGTGAGGTTCTGCTGGGGCTGTTTGGCAGAATCTCCCGTCAGAGAGACAGTTTCAATTCCCACCTCCGGAAGAACGTCGAACATGTTATGTTCGGCGCTGCACATTGAGTCCGAATGGACCATGTTCCGTGCCTCTATTGTCGAGGCAGCCGATCGGAGCTGTGGCCGCAAGGTGGTTAGTGTCTGCCGAGGCGGTAATCCCAGAATCCGGTCAAGCTGAAGAGAGAGTCCTATTGGGTCCTTTTGGCCCAAGGGGCTCTGGAGGCAGCGGACAGGTACCAACAGGCTAAGCAGTGTGCGGCTTTGGCGGTCGCAGAGGCAAAAAAACTTGGACATGGAAAGAGTTTGAAGAGGCCATGGAGAACGACTTCCGGGTGGCTTCGAAGCGATTTTGGACCATCATCCACTGCCTCTGGAGGGGGAAACAGTGCACTGTCAACACCGTGTATGGTTGGACGGTGTGCTGCTGATGTCAACTCGGGATGTTGTGGATCAGTGGAAAGAATACTTTGAAGACCTCCTCAATCCCATCTATATGTTTTCCAATGAGAAATCAGTGCCTGGGGACTCTGTGGTAATTAAGAGGCTCTTCGGTGGCATGGCCCTGGGGGTGGATGAGATCCGCCCGAAATTCCTAAATGCTCTGGATGCTGTGGGGCTGTCGTGGTTGACAAGACTCTGCAGCATTGCACGGACATTGGGGGCGGTGCCTTGGATTGGAAGACTGGGGTGGTGGTTTCTCTAATTAAAAAGGGTAACCGGAGGGTGGTTCTGACACTCTTGAGATCACACTCCTCAGCCTTCCTGGTAAGATCTATTCAGGTGTACTGGAGAAGAGGACATGCCCGATAGTCGAACCTCGGATTCAGGAGGAAGTGTGGTTTTCGTCCTGATCGTGGAACTGTGGACCAGCTCTATGATCTAGGCAGGATCCTTGGGGGTGCATGGGAGTTTGCCCAACCAGTCAACATGGGGTTTGTATACTTGGAGAAGGCATTTGACCGTGTCCCTCGGGAAGTCCTGTGGAGAGTGCTCAGAGAGTATGGGGTATCGGACCGCCTGATTATGGTCGTCCGCTCCTTTTATGATCAGTGTCAGAGCTTGGTCCGCATTGCGGCAGTAAGTTGGACCTGTTTCCAGTCAGAGTTGAACACTGCCAGGGCGATTTTGTTTACGATTTTTATGGACAGAATTTCTAGGCACAGTCAGGGCGTTGAGGGGATCCGGTTTGGCGGCTGCAGGATTAGGTATTTGCTTTTTGCAGATGATGTGGTCCTGCTGGCTTCATCTGGCCAGGATCTTCAGCTCTTACACAATCGGTTCGCACAGGGAATACAACAACATCCACACAACGTCAGTATTGCTGCAAATACACCCATAGATACTATAATTGACGATACCAAGGATTTGTATTTGCCGAACACATCCAACCATCCATCCCACATAGATGTGTCTATGCCGGAGTGCTCTTTCATTTTACCGTTGAGGGTGCGCAAGCCTTCCAGCGCTTTGGTCAGGCTACCTTCTGTATCAGTGTTGTTTGGTATGAACGTGCAACACTGTTCACCAAATATTGCGCACACGCCTCCTTTTTCCGCTAACAACATGTCTAGCGCCATACGGTTTTGAAAGGCCATAAGGGAGGTGGCGGCGAGTTGATCAGCGACGGCTTCAAATCCGGCCTGTGTCCAATTTCCTAGTCTCTGTACGTTGTAGTGGACATAGTTTATTCTGTCAACATTTTTGTTAATCGTACACCACCAGCAGACGGATGATTCGAATCCAGCTGCAACTTGATTTACCAATTTGTACTCGTCAGGTACACCTCTGGGGACATCTATTGTATCGATCTAAGTTGGATCTCTAACACTTAGCCAGTTTACATCATGTGTAGTTCTTTTCCAATGTTCGGGTATCAAACTGTTCAGACGTGTTAACAATTTTTGTACAAATATTGATACATTTACTATGTGTAAGCAGTTGTCTGACGATAAGTTTCCTAGCTGTTGTCCAGAGCCTAGTATGTTAATGCAGGTGTAATTAGCTTTTGTCTCATGTTTATCAAATATTGGTTTCTGCTTTGTTTCTTTGGTTACAGGCTAGATTTTGTCCCATGTAGTGCAATTCCATTCAGGAGTTGTTTCGCTGATTACTTTAATTAAACCTTTTTGCCATGAGTAACCAATTAACAGCCAAAGGAGGAACCAATTATTACACACCGATTGTTACTTTGAACATTTATCCACATCATTAAATGGTACGCTTACAACTGTGACTCCAGCGCGTTTAGTACAGGTGTTCACTCTGGGTTGTTCGGTGTTGCGCATGGTTTGATTTATGCAAACAATCACAGGAAATATGGGTCTAGTCCACTTGACCATGCCCATAATTGGAAACCCCATCTGGATGTGTTGAACAGTGTGGCATTGGGTGGTATATTTTGTCCATCAGGGAGTGATATGGTTAAACACTAGATTTGGGTCTTGATGTTTCAGAGTTATTCGACTTTTAAATAATTTAGCTTCTTCGCTATCTCTCGGGGCCAGTAATTCATTCATTCATTATCAATAGACAATAAAACTTTAGCAACTAAACACATATTTACACACCTATGCTTGAGAAGGAACAGGATGAAGAAAATCTTACATTTCCTGCCTTCTTCAACATAATAAGTAGTCTTACTTAATGGTTAGTCCAGATTCACAAGCATACAAACCAAACAAATACATCCAAACATAACAAAAAGTAATATATACCTCACGGGATGGTACAAAACCAGACAAAAAATAAGTAGAATAATGCCCGATCGTAGCTGAGATAGGCTCCAGCGCCCCCCGCGACCCCAAAGGGAATAAGCGGTAGAAAATGGATGGATGGATAAATATAATATAATATATGTATTGACCAGAGTATCCCATTTCCCCCGTATTGGATGGCCTGTGAGGTACCACCAGTAATTTGGCCAGTCTTTTCCCGCTTGCTCCGCCATGAGCAACCAATTATTGTTTTGCCCCGATACACCTGTGGTAATAGTAAACCATTCATTTTTTGTTAAGGGTCCATTGACAATGTGGACCTTGAGAGTGCTTTTGGTCAGGGGTCCTATTGTTAGACCTGTGTGTGTTTTCCCAGTATGGTTCCTAAATTGTTTACTTCCATACATTTCTTTAGTCTGTTTTTAATTGTTACATTTTTCCTTTCCACTAGTCCTGTGCTTTGTGGATGATAAGCACAGTGGTTTTTGAGATCAATTTGGAATAATGGTCCTATATTCTTAATTAATTGATTTACAAAATGGGATCCTTTGTCACTGTATAGTTTTTCGGGTATACCATATGTTGGTATTATATCTTTGCATAATGCTTTTGCTACTGTTAGCGCATCTGCTTTTCCTGTAGGAAATATTTCTACCCACTTTGAAAATGCTTCTACTATGACCAGACAATACTGTTTTGTTTTTTTTACTCCTATTTTGTTCCATAAAATCCATGCATAGATGCTGGAACGGGTGTTGTGGTTTGGGGAATTGGCCTCGCACAGGTCATGCATGCCCTACAAAAAATTTTTTTGAATAAGAATAAAATCTGTAGGTAGTATAGTACTTCTGTATAAGATTCATATTCCCTCCTGTTGAGGCATGAGTACAACCATGGCTCAATACTGCTGGTCACTTATACAGATTTTTTGGTGAGATTCATTTATTGTCTGGACATACATAGATGTCTTCTTTGTTCAATGTTGCTCCGTTTTTTTAATTATATATATTTTTTATCCATTTATCTTTTTCTTTTGGAGTACTTTGTTGTTGCATGTCTTTTAGTATATCATAATTCATGTCACTAGCTTGTAGTTTAAAAACTTGTATTTCTTCTTCTGCTGTTTGTTTTGCAGTTTTGTCCGCAAACGTGATATTGCGTCCGTTCCGTTGGTGTGTGCCGCACATTTGCATATTGCTATTTTAGCTGGTAACTGTACCGCTTTTAATAATTATTTTAATAGTTCTCCATGTGTTACAGGTTTTCCTGTTGATGTTATCATTCCTCTATTTTGCCAGTGTTGTGCAAATGTGTGTACTGCTGAGAATGCATATTGACTATCTGTGTGTATTGTAACATTTTGATCTTTCATTAACTTACATGCTTTAGTGTTACTAGTTGTGCAGCTTGCATTGAATAATTTTGATGGTCACTTGATAGCTTTCAAAACTTTCGTTGTTGTAACAACCGCACATCCTATTCTATTTTTATTTCACAGAATGTTGCTTCAGCTTCTAAATTCCACTCTACAAGTGATGACATTTTTAGATATTTTTCATAAATTTACTTAATGGAGCTACCATTTCAGCGTAATTTGGTATCCAACTTCTACAGTTAATCCTAGAAATTACATCATTTGCTTCTTTGTTTGTGGTTTTGGTGCTTGCAGCACTGCTGTTTTTCTGCTTCCCACAATAGTGCGTCCATCTTTGTTTAGAGAATGTCCTAGATAGTTTACTTCTGTTTTGCATAATTTGACTTTTGTTTTGCTTACTTCGTGTCCTTCACTGTGTAGATGATTTAATAAGGCTAATGTATCTTTTCTACAGGTTTCCTTATCCAGTGATGCTAATAATATGTCATCTACGTATATCAAGACTTTTGTCTTCCTCCTGGAGGGTCGAATTTGGACATGCTTGCATGCATTGCTTGTGAAAAGATTGTCTGACTTTCCGCATACCCTTGAGGTCTTGTATAGGTGTATCTTTTCCCTTTATAAGTAAATGCAAACCAAAATTGACTTTCTTTATGTATTGGTATCGAGAAGAATGCATTACTGATATCAATCACTGTGAAACGTGTCCAATCCTGCATATGATGTTTTAAAATTACAGCATTTATTGTCCTAATAAACACTAAATCAATATTCCTAATTCAAATGTTATACGTATTACTTCATGTAATTTTAAGTAAGATTTTAAAACCACTAAAAAACTGTCTAAGTGTATCAACTATAATTTTTCAACTCAGAAGAGACATTCTTCCGATTCTTTATATGTTTCATTTGTAATTATTATTCAACAATATTCAAAGCAAACAGTTGTAATGGTTATAGTTACTCACATTATATTATCAAGAGTCTATAGCTAACTGAAAGCTGTTGAGATTGCCATGCCTCTTTATTTACTGTATATGGCCCCGGGGGTGGATGAGATCCGCCCGGAGTTCCTTAAGGCTCTGGATGCTGTAGGGCTGTCTTGGTTGACAAGACTCTGCAGCATCGCGTGGACATCGGGGGCAGTACCTCTGGATTGGCAGACCGGGGTGGTGGTTCCTCTCTTTAAAAAGGGGAACCGGAGGGTGTGTTCCAACTATCGTGGGATCACACTCCTCAGCCTTCCCGGTAAGGTCTATTCAGGTGTACTGGAGAGGAGGCTACGCCGGATAGTCGAACCTCGGATTCAGGAGGAACAGTGTGGTTTTCGTCCTGGTCGTGGAACTGTGGACCAGCTCTATACTCTCTGCAGGGTCCTTGAGGGTGCATGGGAGTTTGCCCAACCAGTCTACATGTGCTTTGTGGACTTGGAGAAGGCATTCGACCGTGTCCCTCGGGAAGTCCTGTGGGGAGTGCTCAGAGAGTATGGGGTTTCGGACTGTCTGATTGTGGCGGTCCGCTCCCTGTACGATCAGTGTCAGAGCTTGGTTCGCATTGCCGGCAGTAAGTCGGACACGTTTCCGGTGAGGGTTGGACTCCGCCAAGGCTGCCCTTTGTCACCCATTCTGTTCATAACTTTTATGGACAGAATTTCTAGGCGCAGTCAAGGCGTTGAGGGGATCCGGTTTGGTGGCTGCAGGATTAGGTCTCTGCTTTTTGCAGATGATTTGGTCCTGATGGCTTCATCTGGCCAGGATCTTCAGCTCTCACTGGATCGGTTCGCAGCTGAGTGTGAAGCGACTGGGATGAGAATCAGCACCTCCAAGTCCGAGTCCATGGTTCTCGCCCGGAAAAGGGTGGAGTGCCATCTCCGGGTTGGGGAGGAGATCTTGCCCCAAGTGGAGGAGTTCAAGTACCTCGGAGTCTTGTTCACGAGTGAGGGAAGAGTGGATCGTGAGATCGACAGGCGGATCGGTGCGGCGTCTTCAGTAATGCGGACGCTGTATCGATCCGTTGTGGTGAAGAAGGAGCTGAGCCGGAAGGCAAAGCTCTCAATTTACCGGTCGATCTACGTTCCCATCCTCACCTATGGTCATGAGCTTTGGGTTATGACCGAAAGGACAAGATCACGGGTACAAGCGGCCGAAATGAGTTTCCTCCGCCGGGTGGCGGGGCTCTCCCTTAGAGATAGGGTGAGAAGCTCTGTCATCCGGGGGGAGCTCAAAGTAAAGCCGCTGCTCCTCCGCATCGAGAGGAGCCAGATGAGGTGGTTCGGTCATCTGGTCAGGATGCCACCTGAGCGCCTCCCTAAGGAGGTGTTTAGGGCATGTCCGACCGGTAGGAGGCCACGGGGAAGACCCAGGACACGTTGGGAAGACTATGTCTCCCGGCTGGCCTGGGAACGCCTCGGGATCCCCCGGGAGGAGCTGGACGAAGTGGCTGGGGAGAGGGAAGTCTGGGCTTCCCTGCTTAGGCTGCTGCCCCCGCGACCCGACCTCGGATAAGCGGAAGAAGATGGATGGATGGATGGATGGTGTACTGTATTCTAACCTAAGAATGTTGACTACTCTTTAAAGTTAAACGACTTAAAACTTAAACTTAATACATTCATTTTGAAAAGTTCCACTCCCAATGTGCCACACACACACACACACACACACACACACACACACACACACACACACACACACACACACACACACACACACACACACACACACACAAGGTTGTGTGTGTGCGTGAGTACACATTCTAAGAGATAAGGCGAACAACACTTGAAGAGCGTTTTTCTTTTTCTTTTTTTTTTCTTCTTCCTCAGCCTCTAAACATGTAAGTTATTTTATATTGTGTTATTATGCTGTACATATCGACTCTTATTATAGTTATTAATCTAGATTTTTATTTGTTCCATTATTTTAATTATATATATATATGTATATATTTGCATATATAAAAGCGCTATTTATACATCCAAACATACATGTATATCTTCAATCTACATTTTCTTCATATCTTATTTCAATATCCCCCATTATCTCTCGTTCGCATTAGTTTATTCCATTTTGTATTAATTCTTCTTGATTTCTTCCCATTTTTTCATCTTATTTTTACTTTGTATCTCATTTTAGCACTTTGAGATTTTTCTCCTCTTCATCTATTTTTAAACATTTCTTTCACCTCTATCGTCTTTTTGGAATCTTTCACCTGCCAGTGTCCAATATTTTACTTTTCACTTAGTTTTATTCTATACATGTAATTCTACATGCTACAGTGTCACATAGAAATGTGATTTCTGTGTTCTTTATTTCAATTATTATTTCTGGTTTACTTGCTGTTTTTTCACTTAAGTTCTCATAACTTAGTATGTCTTATGTTCACTCTGATCATTTTCTTTGTCTTTTGGTGTGGTCTTTGGAGATTTGGATGTCTCCTGACCTAGTCATGCTGAGTAACCTTGATTGTTAATTGTTTTTTTCTCAGGACAGTCTCGTGCTAAATGTCCTTCTCTGCCACAACGCCAACATGCAGTAGGGTGTAACCGCTGCCGTTGTTGTTGTTTTCTCCTATTTTGGTTAAAATAGATTGTAATAGACCAAATCAGATCTGCGTTTCTTTGGGTCCCTCTTTCCATTTTGAGAATTTGGAGTAATCCGTCATCCCCTACAGAGCCGAATTTATAAGGATTACTTTTGTCTTTGTTATAAGATAGTGGTTCAATTTATTATTGTGGTACACGTTACTTCTACTGGAGGTTTTTCCCCCAGTGGAGATGTCTTGCCTGATGCCTCCACAATAGCCCACTATTACTTCTCACAACTTTAGTATGGAGTGATCGCCTAGTGGCGATAACTCCCACACACTCTCACGTTCATACCTTTCACACTTGTTTTACGGAAGTTTCAGTACTTGTGGACTCCGACATCCTTATATGGCCTCTTCTGTTTTAGAATTGTCGGTTTTTACGTGGACTCCGATGTCCTTAATTTGGCTTATTTTCAATGTTGAATTTTGCGGAATTTTCAGTTTTAATTTTCGGTTTTTACGTGGACTCCGAGGTCCTTAATTTGGCTTATTTTCAATGTTGAATTTTACTGAACTTTCAGTTTTTGTTGATTCCGACGTCCTTCTGATTTTTAGGCCTTTTTACCTGTTAGAGCCTAGGATTTACAGGGTTTGTTTTTGCGTCGTAACCCTTAGTCACGCGCTTTTTGTATGCGTCGTAACCCTTAGTTACATGCTTTTTGTATGCGTCGTAACCCTTAGTTACACGCTTTTTTTCCTTTGTAATTCAAAACGTACTCACTGAAATCTGCGTTCCTTCCTCTTGTCCTCGGTTTCCCGTCAGTCGTGAAGATCCCAGCCCAGGGTGAAGAAAATCAGCTCCTCAATGGGAGATGTGGGTGCCATGGTCTTCTGATTTTAGTAACCCGGCTGGAATCGTCAGACGTGTTGGAATCCGGCTCGAAGGACCAAGAAGATGTCAGGTTCAAACACTGATGACATCTATTAATCAGACAAGAAGCAAGGAATCAATCAGAGACACAGTTCAATTTAGCTCATGAGGAGAACGCATGGATCCGGACCCTTAGTCACAGTCTCGCCCTACGCTCTAAGGTCCAGCTCTTGCATCCCTCTTTTTATTCGGGAGTTCCACAGTCAGCAATACTAAGGTTACCTCTAAGAGGAGTGGTCACATATTTTATGCAAAGCAGGTACAGGACGCGCGATACGTGACGGAATGTTCTGGGGGCCTTGTGCTTTCGCCCTGTCACCGCTTCGTCTGCGTGTTGGAATCTTATCTTGTTGAGGTCCTTGAAGTCTCTGCCTCGTCCGTGTGCCGTCATCCCATCTTCGCTGAAGTCGGTTGAAGTCCTTGGCTGTTGGCGGGCTCAAACATAGATAACATCTACAGCTGAGGCCACCCCTCAGACAAGAGGTATTTGCCCTTGCTCACATTAGAAAAAGTCCAACTTGAGCACAATAGCTAAATAACTAAAGCAACGGACTTTAAGCATACTAAAGTTAGTGTGATAATATATACATAATTATTCTAACAGGAAACTACATCAGTCCGTCGTGGTGAAAAAGGAGCTGAGCCAGAAGTTAAAGCTCTCAATTTACCGGTCGATCTACGTTCCCATCCTCACCTATAGTCATGAGCTTTGGGTTATGACCGAAGACAAGATCTGGGTACAAGCGGCCGAAATGAGTTTCCTACACCAGGTGGTGGGGCTCTCCCGCTCTGTCATTCGGGAGGAGTTCAGATTAAAGCTGCTGCTCCTCCACATCGAGAGGAGCAGATGAGGTGGTTCTGGCATCTGGTCAGAATGCCCCACCGAATGCCTCCCTGGGGAGGTGTTTAAGGTGTGTCCAACCGGTAGGAGACCACAGGGAAGACCCAGGACACGGTTGAGAGATTATGTCTCCCAGCTGGCAAGGGAAAGCCTCAGGATCCCCTGGAAAGAGCTGGACGAAGTAGCTGGGCGTTCGCTGCACCCCGGCAACCAGACTTCGGATAAGCGGAAGAAGATTGATGGATAGATGGATATATAGATCACCTAAGTCAAGTATTGAAACATTTGAGGATTGGATCAGTCAAAACTTAATTTTCCAACTATAACATGCTACCCAAGAACGTATGACAATTCTTCTCAACAAAAGATGAGAAATATAACCTGAAGGTAATAATATAATTTTCATATCGGAAAGTGCATGAAATGACAGCATTTATCAGTGATTTTTTTTTTAAATCAACCAGTTATACATACACATCAGTAGGCTAAATGAACCTCTTCAACATATTCATCATTGATATTTTGATGCTCAAAATCATGTGTAACAATAATGTTGGAATATTCTTGTACAAATTATTTTGTGTGGCATAATTGTGCCCCCTGTCCTTGACCTGTTTGCAGGAACTAGAGTTTGCAAATCTCACAGCAGTGCTCCACTGTATACACGCTTTCATTGCTGCTAAAGTGGCCTCCATGGACCCTTTGTTTATGTGCCCTCCCAGTTTGTGCAGAAATTAGAGGCACAGTGAACATAGTTTCAACTCCTACAGTCTCTTAATTATTTGTTTTAATATACATTATTAAACCTATATGATCGCAAACTTACTATATAGCAAGTCCTATTACAATGCAATTAAAAAAGATGTAAAATCTATTTTTTTATGTTTTGATTAGTTAAAAATGTGTCTTTTGTGTTTCCAATAAATTGTTCATTTTAGTTAATGATGAAAAATGAAGTTGTGGTTTTTGCATTTCTTATGTTTTAAGAAATGCTTCTACTTAAAACGTTTATGTTTACGTTTTAAGTACATGCTTAAGTAAGGCCCAGTTATTCATTAATATTCTGTTATGTTGTGTTATGTCATGTAATTATTTATTTGTTTCAGACATGTTTAACAAATTACATTAAGGAACAACATCTGGTTACACTTGCATATTTCAACATATCTAAATGGTAGTAGGAAGAAGCAGAGCTTCTATTTAATCTTACCCCCTCTCCATGTCTGTTACAGATAGTTCATTTACACCATAACTTTTAAATTTTTACATAATGTTCACTTTCTGTTTGAAAGAAGGGAAGGTATTGGGAAAATATTAACACGTAATAACTTTTTAGTGATAGTCAAAGAAAACAATTCATTACTTTTAATGTTGTAGAATCTGTCATGATCTGTTATTTTTGTAGTTGTTGGCTTTAGCTGCAGCAAGTCTTTATGAGTTGTATTGTTTATGCCCTTGTAATCAGTATGATGTCATGTTCAGTATTTGTCCAGTTCCTTGATGTAATTTAACAAGTACTTTGGCTTCTTTCAGCCCTCCACTAAACTTGATGTAGAATTTTAAAGTTGGCGCTCCAAGTGCTCTAATGTTTCCTCAGCTTCCTCAAGAGTGTGCTTTCTATCACATCACACTGATAGCCGCTCTGACATCCCTCCCTCCTCCAATAACATCTGGGAGTTGAACTTTGCTCACAACACCTGCGGAGGAAGATTCCAGGCCGATAGACATAACATCAATGTGCACACGCCACCAATCCCATCCCACGCCTCTGCCTCCGCTTAAACCCCTGGGGGCGGTGGATGGCTGAGCAGCGCTTTAGATAGCAGCAGCCCGCCAGCATAGCCCCCGCCTTGCCCTCCCCTCTGTTGCAAGTTTTGTGGATTCTTTGTATAACGTTAATGTGTGCTTATGGCTATCGAGTTTTTTTCTTGGACTCAGTTTGGACCCCCTCCCCAAGAGTCCAGTCTGAAACCAACTCTTTTTTTTACTCACCCCCCCCCACCTCAGCGTTCACCTTTTTCCTACTTTTTTAAGGAGCGCCGTAAAATTGGCTGCACCGCCAGCGTTTCTGTTCTGTCTCCCTGTTCTTTGTTTGTGTAATCTTGAACAGAATTGTGCTGTAAACCTCGTAAATTTAAATGTACTTGTGCGATGACAATAAAGATTCCATTCCATTCCATTATTGGCGATATCAGTGTTGCATTTTGTCAGATGCTCATTGATGAAGATTTTTGTTCCCTTCATTTTGACTCGTTGCCTCAACATAGCCACTTTGTTGTTTTTATTGGTGAACTTTATGATGATGACAGGTTATACCTGCCAGACATTGGAATGTTTTATCAGCTGCTCCACCATTAGGCATGCATGTTATATGAAGGCTGGTCATAATCACACTGTTCATGCGGACAGACTCTTGTACTTGAAACTGACATGATTTGAGGTATAATGTGAACCTTCTTAAAATTTTTCGTTTTTAAAACTTTCACTTGCTCCTCGAGTCCAATCACTTTTACTTATCAGTCCATCCATTTATTTACAGAGTGTTGCAGAAATCTCACAAAGTATGGCAGTATCTTTTTTCAGTTCCTTAATATTTTTTCAAAAGTGTTGCATGTCCTCGTGCAGTTTATTTATCAAGCCTATTAAACGTTTGCTTGGTTTTCATATTATGTAACATCCTTATGACATCCTTATGCATCAGTCGGTGACGTCTCTGCGCCCTACATGTCTACATGCAAGAGGTTCCCCTGCAGGCCCCGCTATGGACTGGACTAGGGATGTCGATAAATGCTTTAAAATGTAATATCGGAAATGATCGGTATCGGTTTCAAAGAGTAAAATTTATGACTTTTAAAAATGCCGCTGTGTATATGGACGGAGGGTGTAATACAGAGCGCCAATAATCCTTAAAGGCACTGCATTTGCGTGCCGGCTAGTGATGGGATCGGCAGTTCTTTTGACTGTACTGAATCACTAGAATCAGTTCCTTAAATTGATTCGTTCAAAAAATGTGTTCACCGAAACCCCCCCCCCCCCCCCAAAAAAAATAGGAGGGGGGGGGGGGGGGCGTGCGTAGTACAGTACAGTGCAGACATCCGCGGGAGAAGCAGCAAATAGGGTGAACGCGAGTCCCTACACAGCTCTGTGCATGCAGTACACCAGGCAGTGAGTGACTGACACAGCGCCACAGTCAGCACAGTTCAGTACGTGAACCTGAATCACTTCTGCAGCAGCAGTTCTGTGTGCAGGTCGGCGAATCACAAGTCAGTCAGTAACAGCTTCCCCAGCGGCAGAGCTCGGTGTGTGTCAGTTCGCGAACGACACAAGCCCTCAGCACCCAATGAATGACGCGCACAATGACTGAACGAGAGCCTCAATGTGACGTCCTCCTCCAGTCAGTTCTCTGTGTCAGAAGGTTCGCGAATCCTGATTCTGAATGAGTCTCGAGTGCAGCGCGAACCTGAATCACGTCCTCAGCGACAACCAGTCAGTTCTTGTAGGTTCATGAAGCGAACCGAATCACTCAGCTACAGTTCTGTGGGCCAGAGGGCGACAGACGTGAATCGCTCTCTGCCCTGACAGACTCCCCTTGACGTTCGCAAACAGACATTGCAGCTGTAGTAGAGATTTTGTTACTTTTAAAAACACTTTGTGCGCGTTTCTGGCCTGTCCAATAAACAAAATGTGACTAAATGTCTTGGTTGTTAAATATGTTTTATTGCACTGAAATGAAAATAAGAAATAAATAAAAGTGGGAAATAAAAAAAATAGTAATAGCCTACTAAAATGCTTGCAATCAACAGTTAAATAAATAGGCCTTGTTTGTTTAGTGCAAAAACAAATATTAAATTAAGAAACCCTTAACAAATGCCAACATAAAAACTAAATGTTCTGTAGCAAAGAAAATGTCAACTTAAATATGCAAACAAAAAGAAAATAAATACCTTCAAAATAAAACAAATAAATTAAGAGCCAGAAATGCCAACATAAAAACTAAATGTTCTGTAGCCTACGTTTAAAAATATAACAAAGAAAATATCAACTTAAATGTGCAAACAAAAAGAAAATAAATAGGCTACCTTAAATATAACAAAACAAATATTAAACCAAGTGCCAGAAAAGCCAACATTAAAACTAAAATTTCTGTAGCTTACATTTAAAAATATAAAAATGGAAATATCAACTTAAATATGCAATAAAAAAGAAAATAAATAGCTTAAATAATATAAAAATCAAGATAAATAATAGCCTATGTATATGTACATATATTAGTTATTATTTTTATTTTAAATCTTCTCAAACAGCCTGCCCTACACTTTACCCCCCGCCCCTTCCCCTCGCTTCGCTGCTGCTCAGCCTTGCCCTGCACTGACTTTCTTTCTGTCTCCTCTACTCTCATAACTTTATGTGTTGTGATAATGGGGACGGGGCGCGTGTGTATGTTTGTTTTCATGTGGCTTGAGTCAACATTAGCCGTTAGCTTGGAGAATGAATGGAGAACGGATGCCAATGGCATGAAACATATCCCCACGACGGGAGGAGAATCACTCGCGGCATTGGGGCAAGCAGAGCAGAGAGCGAGAGCGTTGTCGTTCACTGAGTGATTCATGTCGTTAATCCGCGGTGAACGAATCGTTCGCTCAGTCCCTCTCCCCGCCCCCATGATGAGTAGCTGGCTGCGTCGTTCGCCGACGTCGAGGGTTCAGTGAGTCACAGAATGCGCCAGTTCCACTCACCCACTCATGGTCGCGGCGGAGCTCAACTGAACTGAGAAAGGAACGAATCAGTTCATGAAGTGATTCGGTTCAGTACGTTCACTCAAAAGATTTGTTCGTTTGAACGAATCGTTCGCGAACGACACAACATTACTGACAGCCACCGATTTGAGCTGGGAAACACGAAAGACTGGATGTATTCTCATAGAGGGCAGCTTCAGTCTAACGGCTGTAGGGTTGATAATCACGTCGACAGGAAAAGGGCCAATAAAACGTGGAGAAAGTTTACGAGCCTCAGTCCTTAGTGGGATGTTCCGAGATGATAACCAGACCAACTGTCCTGGTTGATAGGCTGGAGCAGGAGCTCTGTGACGATCAGACACCACCTTGTTGCGTTCGGCCGTACGTTGGAGAGCAGCTCTTTTGACACCGACGCAGATGATGTTGGACAGACGGTACGGCCAACTCCTGTTCAGGGAATAGTGGCGGTTGATAGCAAAGAGAGGCTTCAAAGGGGCTTAAACCAGTAGCAGAACTCAATTGTGAATTATGGGCATACTCGACCCAAGAAAGATGGGCATGTAGATTAACTACGATCAAAGTATTGGACAGGACGTCGAAAATGTGTAATAAAGTTGTACTTTATATAAGAAAAAAATGGCATACAAAACGGTACAAAACGATCCCTATATCTTGTTATCTGTCATTCATTCATCACCCGTGGGCTCGTAATCCTCAATCTCAACAACCACAATGCACCTGCTCCCGGTCTTTCTAACATCCTGTTTTGCCGCAATGCATTGTGGAACATGCAGTCTTTTAGTTAACCCTTTGTTCGGCTATTGAGTAGAAAACAACTTAATTCAGTGTCAGTGTTTCTCAAGTAATCAATATCAAATACATGTATAAATCAAATCAATTCCCTTTTAACTCTTTTTAGCTGTAAATAATAATAGATCAATTTATCAGCAATAAATCAAACATGCAAATTAGGAATGATCATCACACATGAGCTATACAACCCATAAGTTACAACATCCTCCCCCCATGAACTACGTTAATCTAAATCTCAAGACAGTACAGTAACTGAATAGGTCTTCATAACAAAGTCCCTGAGGGAGTGCGGACTATGCACGACCTGACAAGTCCATCTCTGCCGGTAAACAGTTCTGTGATTCTTCCCAGTTTCCAGGTTTGTCTGGGGGTGTTGTCCTCTCCAATGAGTACAACGTCACCCACTTTCAGTGGGGTGGGTGTCGGTGTGTCACAGCGGTGCGCTGACTTCAAGTCCAGTAGGTAATCCTTGCGCCAGGCGGTCCAGAAGCTGGTTGTGAGTCTCTGTCTGTACTTCCATCTTCGAGTGATCTCTACCTTGTTTGCAGTTGGGTGCTGAAAGTTAGCAGGGAAGGGCTTTGGTGGCAGAGAGGTCAGCCGTTTTCCCACCAGAAAGTGGGCTGGGGTCAGCGGCTGTGGTTCATCCACTTCATTGTGCACAAATGTCAGAGGTCTTGAGTTTATGATCGCCTCCACCTCTGTCAGTATTGTGCACATCTCTTCAAAGTTGAGTGAAGCTCTCCCTAGAACTTTCTTCAGGCATGTTTTTACTGATCGGACGAGCCTCTCCCAGAATCCACCCCACCAGGCTGCTCTTTGTGCAATGAACTTCCAGGTGATGCCCTTTTCTGAGAAGAACTCTAACAGCTGGGGTTCTTTGATAGCTTTCCACAGCTCCTTCAGGTTTTGATCAGCTCTCTTGAATGTTCTGGCATTGTCTGAGTAGATTATTTTGCATAATCCTCTTCTGGAGATGAATCTTTTCAGCGCTAACAAGAATGTCTCTGTTGACTGATCTGAAACCAGTTCCAGGTGTACTGCTTTGGTAACAGCACAGGTGAATAGCGCGATGTATGACTTCTTCCCAGAATCATCTGTTTTCACATAAAGTGGCCCTGCAAAATCCACACCTGTGACATCGAATGATGGGGATTCAGTTATTCGGTCTTTGGGCAAGGGCGCAGTGATCTGCTGTCCGGCCTTTGTGTCACGGCCCTGACGCGCACCAGTGCGCGTTCATCTGGGAGCCGCGCTGAGCACACCTGCGCTCGCGCACGCGTCACTCAAACTGCTGCAGGCAGCTGCGTTTCTTCAATCAACACACCGGCAACTGATGAGAGGGACGACTACTTAAACAACCGCCACCAGAGATCCTTTGCCAGAACGTAGCAATCTGTACATCGTACCGTAAGCTCGTCTCCAGCTTCCTAGTGCCTTTTTGATCCTGATCTCTGTGCTTTTTTTCCCTGCGTTAATTGTCGTGTCTTCCTCATCCCGCAGCTTCCTGTGTGCGTCCCCGAGTCACGCTGTGTGTCGTGTGCTCCTGGATCTTCCCTGTCATCCTCTTGCTTCCTGGTACTCACCGATCATCGCAACCTCATCCATATTCGCTCTGCCAAGAGACTTAATGACCGTCAGGCACGATGGGCACAATTTTTCAGTAGATTTGACTACACGCTCTCATTCAGACCAGGCTCCCGCAATACAAAGGCTGATGCCCTCTCCAGACAGTTCTCTGTGGAGACCATCAGCACACACTCAGCGGAACCCATTCTCCCCCCTGCCCGGGTGGTGGGGATGGTCACCTGGGAGATCGAGGCACTGGTAAAAGCGGCACTCCTCGTGAACCCAGGACCTGGTGGTGGACCCCCCGACAGACTGTTTGTTCCACCTGACCTTCGATCCAAGGTACTGGACTGGGGTCACTCCAGTATTTTCGCTTGCCATCCGGGGGTCCACCGCTCGCTATCATTTATCCGGCGCTCATTCTGGTGGCCATCTATGGAGACCGACACCAGAGAGTTCATTGCCGCTTGTTCCACGTGCGCCCGCAACAAGGCTTCCCACAGCCCTCCGGCGGGACTCTTACGCCCCCTACCTATTCCTGGTCGACCCTGGTCTCACATTGCTCTGGATTTTGTGACCGGATTCCCCGCCTCCCAAGGTAATACCATTATCCTAACCATAATTGATAGATTCTCCAAGGCTGCACATTTTGTCCCCCTCCCCAAGCTTCCCTCCGCAGCTGAGACTGCCGATTTACTCATCAGACATGTGGTCAGACTGCACGGCATCCCCCAGGACATCCTCTCTGACCGTGGCCCCCAGTTCACCTCCCGTGTGTGGCAGTCATTCTGCAAGGGAATTGGGGCAACAGTCAGCCTTACCTCTGGATATCACCCACAGAGTAACGGACAAGCAGAGAGAGCCAACCAGGGGTTAGAGACAATGCTCCGCTGTGTCTCCGCCCGCCAACCCTCTCACTGGAGCAAATACATACCCTGGGTGGAGTATGCCTTTAACTCCATGACCAGTTCCGCCACAGGTATGTCCCCTTTCGAGTGCTCTCTAGGCTACCAACCACCCATGTTTTTACAGCAAGAGGTCGAGGCAGCGGTACCCTCCACCCGGGCCCACCTTAAACGTTGCCAGACCATTTGGAAGACTGCTCGGGCTGCCTTAGTGAAGACATCAGACAGGATGCGCCGCAACGCCGACCGGCACCGCATCCCGGCACCCTCCTATCAGCCCGGGCAGCAGGTGATGTTACGGGCCAAGGACCTCCACCTCAAGGTACAGTCCTCTAAATTGGCACCCCGCTACGTGGGACCTTTCCCCATCAACGCCATTGTCAACCCTGCTGCCGTTCGTCTCTCTCTCCCATCTTCCATGAAGATCCACCCAAGTTTTCACGTGTCCCAAATCAAGCCTGTGTCTATCAGCCCTCTCTCACCCCCCACCCTTGCCCCCCCTCCTCCCAGGGTCCTCAAGAGCGGTGATCGGGTTTGGACTGTTAAGGAGATCCTCAGGGTTCGTCGGCAGGGTAGAGGGTTGGTCTATCTGGTCGACTGGGAAGGCTATGGACCGGAGGACCGATCCTGGGTGCCGGCCTCCTACTTCGCGGACCCCTCTCTTATAGAAGATTTTTACCATGCCAACCCGGATGCACCCCGTAGCTCGTCTGGAGTCTCGCATAAGGTGGGGGGTACTGTCACGGCCCTGACGCGCACCAGTGCGCGTTCATCTGGGAGCCGCGCTGAGCACACCTGCGCTCGCGCACGCGTCACTCAAACTGCTGCAGGCAGCTGCGTTTCTTCAATCAACACACCGGCAACTGATGAGAGGGACGACTACTTAAACAACCGCCACCAGAGATCCTTTGCCAGAACGTAGCAATCTGTACATCGTACCGTAAGCTCGTCTCCAGCTTCCTAGTGCCTTTTTGATCCTGATCTCTGTGCTTTTTTTCCCTGCGTTAATTGTCGTGTCTTCCTCATCCCGCAGCTTCCTGTGTGCGTCCCCGAGTCACGCTGTGTGTCGTGTGCTCCTGGATCTTCCCTGTCATCCTCTTGCTTCCTGGTTCTGGACTCATCGCTTCTCCCCCCCCCCCCGGACTACGACGACCCACTCCTGCCTCTCGACCAACGCTTCCGCCCCTGGACAAACCCTGTCTGACAGCACCGCTCCTCTCAACACGCACCTCCAACACTTACGGTAAAACCCTCCAGTTAAATTCCACACATAGTCTGACACCCATTTCCTGTTTGGTTACATACACATCTAATATATATATATATATATATATATATATATATATATATATTGATATATATAATATAATATAATATAATATATAATATCATATAATATATTGGATAATATATTGTATGAATTATACATATATATTATTATTATTATTGTTATATAGATATATATTTATATAGAGATATATATATAATTCCCTTTTGAATAAATACGCCCCAGGCTAAACGCTCTCCCTGTCTCAGTGCCGTCTCCTTCTACCCGGTACCATCACACTTTGCCTTGAATCTTTTGCAAACTGTGCAGCTGGCCACAGTTCTCTTCACTAGCTGCCTGGCACGCAGGATCCAGTACCTCCCCCTCACTTGAACGAGAGTGTCTCTCACTCCTGAGTGCATCACTTTTTCATGACAGCTTTGTATCAGCAGTTCTGAATATCTGTGTTTATTGGGCATAATCCATGGGTGCTGCTTTCTGTATGTGAAATCGGACTGCTGCAGCCTTCCTCCCACACTGAGCAGCTCGTGTTCATCCAGGAAAGGTTTGAGTTCTTTAATCTTGCAGTCATTGTTTAGGCCCTTTTCCACTTTCAGTTGTTTGATCTTCTGGCTGAAACTCTGTTGTTGTGTTGTCTTGATCCAGTACTTTTCTGCCTCGAAGAACTCGTCAGCAGTTAGTTCTCCTTTTTTCTTTGTTTTTGTTCGAGCATTGACTATGAATCTCTTTATCCAGGCTGTCACTCTGAGGACTTTTTTCAGCTTGCTGTATCTTTCCAGTTCTAACACTGGTTCAGTGGGGTCTGTGTCATTTGCAGCAAGCTGTACAGTGATCTGTTGGCTGGACCTTAGTTCTGCATTCACCTTGTCTGGAACATTGTCATTTTCAGTCTCCTCTGACTGATCAGTTGATGTCAGAACGCTGGGCCCGTTCCACCATAGGTGGTTCTGTATCAGCCCTTCAACGCTTTGTCCTCTTGTGGGGAGGTCAGCTGGATTTATCTTCCCTGGGATGTGTGACCATCTCTCAGGGTTGGTCAGTGACTGGATCTCGGTCACTCTGTTTGCAACAAACTGTTTCCACTTCTGAGCTGAGCTGCAAATCCAATGCAGTGTAATCATAGAGTCTGTCCACATTCTTATCTGATTTGGTTCCAGTTTTAGAGTTGTCATCAAGTTGTTGGCTAGTCTCGCTCCAATCACAGCTCCCATGAGCTCCAAGCGTGGCAGTGTCATTTTCTTGAGAGGAGCCACCCTTGATTTGGAAGCGACTAGGCTCATTATAGGTTCTCCGTCTGGCGATTCACCTTTTAGGTACGCTGCAGTACTGTAAGCTCTTTCACTTGCGTCGCAGAACACATGTAGTGTTAGGGCATGTTTACTTTCTGGCTGCATGTCTGTTCGATACCACCTTGGTATGGCGAGCCGGTGTAGCTGGGGCAGCTCTGAACACCACTGTTGCCATTCTTGAGTCAAGTCAGGTGGTAGCTCTTCGTCCCAGGAGAGTCCTCTCTCCCACATTTCTTGAAACATGCACTTGATTCTGATTGTGAAAGGTGTCAGGAACCCGAGTGGGTCATAGATGCGTGCAGCTGACTGCAGAACACTTCTCTTTGTGTTCTTCTTTTCTTTTAAGATGCTCAATAGCGGTCTGAGGTCAAAGGTGAAGTCATCTGTTTCTGGCCTCCACACTAGGCCCAACACCTTGTAAATCTCCTGAGTGCCAGTGGATTCTTTGAATCTTCTGCCTCTGCCCATGTTAACCCTCTGCCACGCAGTAACCCAGCCATAAACAAAATCTTTGACTTATCTGTAGAAAAGGTTGTTGGTCGGAGTTGAAAAACATTGGAACACTGCAGAAGAAAGCCTCGACAGTTCCCCAGGTCCCCATGAAAAGGCTCTGGGTTTGGCACGGGAACTTCATGAGTTGTGGCAGAGGCGTGAGGTGAGGCAAGGGGCAAAGGTGACTGGGCAGAGGCTATGGATGAAAGTTGGTTAGTTAAAACAGACATTTGATTCATTTGCTGACTCATATGGGATACTAGTTCCTGATTTCCCCAGACAAGATGGCGTAGTGTCTGTTCATGGAGGCCAAGCAGGATGCCTTGATGTGAAACAGCTTTCTGATTGACGCAGGTGTGTCATCATCAAGGGGTGGATACGCTGGATTCATAATGGCCAGTTCGTTCTGTTGTGATCTCAAAAAGAAATCCAAGTGCAGATCCGTAAAAGTCTCTCTTTAATAACAAAAAATCACTGGAGAAAATAAATCAGTTGTAACAAAAGTTCAGCTCCGGGAAAAACGGGTAAAAATCTGTCCTCCACCTGAGGAAATACAAAAAACAGGATTACAAAAGGTTCAGGGAAAAAGACAGAGTACGTATCCTCAGACTAAACTCTACCGCAGACAACGGACGAACTGGCACCGGCTGAGTGGAGATCCAGGGTTTAAATCTGGTGATTGATTGGAAACAGGTGGGCTCAGACAACTGGCAGCTTACCTGAAAGTAATGACAGAATAGGAGACTTACAGACACAAGAGGGGAGGGAGTAGGAAGACAAAAGGAAAAAGAGTAGGAGAACCGCCTCATGACAATCTTTTGTCTTGTTTGTTGCATATTTGTTGCTCTTGCTTGTTTATAAAATATGTTGATTAAGAGGCGCAACGTTATTATATTTTGAATATTCAGTGTTTTATTGTTCGTAGTTAATATTGAAAATCCCACATTATGTATTTTCATGTACATTCTGAGTTTACACTAGAAACAACATCTCAAAAACGGAATTAACTTTAGTTTTTTTAATGAATGATATGACAGTCAGAATGTACAAACCCCATTTCCATATGAGTTGGGAAATTGTGTTAGATGCAAATATAAACGGAATACAATGATTTGCAAATCCTTTTCAACCCATATTCAATTGAATGCACTACAAAGACAAGATATTTGATGTTCGAACTCATGAACTTTTTTTTTTTTTTTTGTAAATAATAATTAACATAGAATTTCATGGCTGCAACATGTGCCAAAGTAGTTGGGAAAGCGCATGTTCACGACTGTGTTACATCACCTTTTCTTTTAACAACACCCAATAAACGATTGGGAACTGAGGAAACTAATTGTTGAAGCTTTGAAAGTGGAATTCTTTCCCATTCTTGTTTTATGTAGAGCTTCAGTCGTTCAACAGTCCGGGGTCTCCGCTGTCGTATTTTACTCTTCATAATGCGCCACACATTTTCGATGGGAGACAGGTTTGGACTGCAGGCGAGCCAGGAAAGTACCCGCACTCTTTTTTTACGAAGCCACGCTGTTGTAACACATGCTGAATGTAGCTTGGCATTGTCTTGCTGAAATAAGCAGGGGCGTCCATGAAAAAGACGGCGCTTAGATGGCAGCATATGTTGTTCCAAAACCTGTACCTTTCAGCATTAAGGGTGCCTTCACAGATGTGTAAGTTACCCATGCTTGGGGCACTAATGCACCCCCATACCATCACAGATGCTGGCTTTTGAACTTTGCGTCGATAACAGTCTGGATGGTTTGCTTCCCCTTTGGTCCGGATGACACGATGTCGAATATTTCCAAAAACAATTTTAAATGTGGACTCGTCAGACCACAGAACACTTTTCCACTTTGCATGAGTCCATCTTAGATGATCTCGGGCCCAGAGAAGCCGGCAGCGTTTCTGGATGTTGTTGATAAACGGCTTTCGCTTTGCATAGTTGAGCTTTAACTTGCACTTACAGATGTAGCGACCAACTGTATTTAGTGACAGTGGTTTTCTGAAGTGTTCCTGAGCCCATGTGGTGATATCCTTTAGAGATTGATGTCGGTTTTTGATACAGTGCCAGGGATCGAAGGTCATGGTCATTCAATGTTGGTTTCCGGCCATGCCACTTACATGGAGTGATTTCTCCAGATTCTCTGAACCTTTTGATGATATTATGGACCGTAGATGTTGAAATCCCTAAATTTCTTGCAATTGCACTTGGAGAAACGTTGTTCTTAAACTGTTTGACTATTTGCTTACGTGGTTGTGGAAAAAGGGGTGTACCTTGTCCCATCCTTTCTTGTGAAAGACTGAGCATTTTTTGGGAAGCTGTTTTTATACCCAATCATGGCACCCACCTGTTCCCAATTAGCCTGCACACCTGTGGGATGTTCCAAATAAATGTTTGATGAGCATTCCTCAACTTTATCAGTATTTATTGCCACCTTTCCCAACTTCTTTGTCACGTGTTGCTGGCATCAAATTCTAAAGTTAATGATTATTTGCAAAAAAAAAAAAAATGTTTATCAGTTTGAACATCAAATATGTTGTCTTTGTAGCATATTCAACAGAATATGGGTTGAAAATGATTTGCAAATCATTGTATTCCGTTTATATTTACATCTAACACAATTTCCCAACTCATATGGAAACGGGGTTTGTACATAAGAATATAGAATGTGGGATTTACAATATTAACTATGAACAATAAAACACTGAATATTGAGAATATGTGAACCTTGCTTGCTCCTCTACTGCAGACTGCCTCCTTCATCGAGATTTTTTACAATCAAGCAAGAACAACAAAGATGTAACAAACGCTGCGAAACATAATCACCAAGGGTAAAAAACATCCACATATTCGATACAATAACACTGTTCTGCAGAACTTTGCTGTAGAAATCTTCCTCTGTCTGACACTCGCTGCTCCGTAAACAAGCCCCACCCACTCTGCCCCACTCTGTTCGGGCCCCATCACTCAAATGTGAAGATTCTAGCCATTGGTATAATCTTTATAGTTTTGATTGATTGATTGATTGAAACTTTTTTTTTGTAGATTTCACAGTTCAGTACATATTCCGTACAATTGACCACTAAATGGTAACACCCGAATAAGTTTTTCAACTTGTTTAAGTCGGGGTCCACGTAATCAATTTGTGGTACAAATATATACTATCATCATAATACAGTCATCACACAAGTTAATCATCAGAGTAAAAGTTAGCTTGAAAATATCCATTAGCCGCGATGAATAGAATAGAATAGAAAATAACATATCTTTATTGTCATTGTACACTGTACAACGAAATTGCAAGCAAAGTAATTTAGTGCAAATTCGTAATGACACATAAAAAATGTAAAAAAATGACATGTTAATTATGTTGTATCATGCCCAGGTAGCCAAGTTAACTGCCTTTTTTATGTTTTTTTGCAAGACCCGTGTCACGTGATTTCAAACGACACCTCATTAGCTGGTTCTAAAACAGGATTAATTGCTTGAGTCTTATCAGAAGTGAGTCTTGCTTTTTGAAGTAGCACATTTTTCGACAATGAATTTTTATAAATAAATGTTTTTCCAATTAATTTTTATACACTGAATTTTAAAACACTGCATCTGTTTCAATAAAGTTGTCAGCATAATTTGATGTAAAAAAATTCAGTTCACAGAATTCAATGAAAAACATTATGTTACATAAATTCAGTGTCAAAAAAAAGATTTTGTAACAAAGACACAAATTAACCTCCATAAACTTGTAACAAAGTACAAAGTCCAAGTTGCTCTCCCCTTCTACGTCTCTCCACTCATCGCCATCAGTGCCAACAAGAATCTTGAATAAAGGTAAACATTATGATAAATGTTCATTTATTCATTTCATTTGTCATTTAAAAGTACTTAAAATTGTTTTGTGCATGTAAAACTATAATAACTATGGAATGTTTTGTGTTGTTTTTCTTAGATGTCTGGAACAGATTAATTGGATTTAAATAATTTTTTTTGTGAAAAATTGCTTTGGTTTTCGTATGATTGGGAACAGATTTTGGATGTCACTTCAGGAATTAAAAGAGCTATGCCATTTTTGTACTCCTCTGGACAGATTTTGACCATAATTCCATATCTGTTTTTTGATACTACTGGTCTGAGAGAAGCTAACTCCTGGAAAAAGACGAGTTAAGACTGCTGTCAATCTCAAGCAAGACAAGCTAACCACTTCTAACCTCTAAGCTTAAAAGCCGTCAAACGTAAACAACATAGGAATAAAAAAAATGCTTTTACCGCAACAAATGCAGAGAGGATGATGTGGAAGGGAGTCCGGAATAAGGTACCCTCCAAGATGTCAATCAATCGATCAATCAATCAAAGTTTATTTATTCAGCCCTTAATCACAAGTGTCTCAAAGGGCTGCGCAAGCCACAACGACATCCTCAGATCCCACATCAGGGCAAGAAAAAAACTCAACCCATTGGGTGACCGGTGCAATGGATGCCGACCAACATCTCAAAAGTGCAGATTTTAACCATTGGAATCATTTCTATAATATGAAATCATCCAGCGGGATTTTTGCAGCAGCGATTGTTTCGACACTGAATTTTTCAGCACTGATTTTTTTACACTGAATTTTTATACACTGAATTTTTTACATTGAATGTTTTTTTTTACAATGAATCTTTATACACTGAATTTTATACGGAATTTTGAAACACTGAATTTTTTTTTTCAGTGTAATTGTCAGCAATAATGTGTAATAAAAATCAGTTCACATTATTCGAAGGCAAACAATTAAATTACATACATTTAGTGGGAAAAAAAAGGTTTTGTATAAAAGCCACAAATTAACCTCCATACAAGATATTTCTTGAATCCAATACTTCTCACATATAGTTGCCAGGCTGTCTTCCTGGCAACTACCCTCTACACACCCTTGTTATTCATGTTTCATGCCATGCCACAGTAAGTGTTTTTGTTTCGTGTTCCTAGTTAATTGCCTTTGTGCTAGTCTTTTGTTTTCATAGCCAAGTTTTTTTTTACCTCCGCTGTGAGCGCCTTTGGTTTATACTAGTGATGGGTTGATGAGGCGTCATGAAGCGTATCGACACATTGCAAAACTGTATTGATACTGTGTCGATACTGTGTCAATAAATACTGACATCTGCTGGACATTAAAAATCCCTACAGGCAACCTATGGACCGACTCAACTGACACTGATTTTATGACCTAGTATATACAATAATATAAACTAAGTCATTGTATTTCATTTAGGATTATTTCTAGAGATAAATGCATTAAAATGTAATATCAGAAATTATCGGTATCGTTTTTTTATTATCAGTATCGTTTTTTTTTTTTGTTTGTTTTTTAATCAACATAAAAAACACAAGATACACTTACAATTAGTGCACCAACCCAAAAAATCTCCCTCCCCCATTTACACTCATTCACACAAAAGGGTTGTTTCTTTCTGTTATTACTATTGTGCTTCCTACATTATATATCAATATATATCAATACAGTCTGCAAGGGATACAGTCCGTAAGCACACATGATTGTGCGTGCTGCTGGTCCACTAATAGTACTAACCTTTAACAGTTAATTTTACTCATTTTCATTAATTACTAGTTTCTATGTAACTGTTTTTATATTGTTTAACTCTTTTTTATTCAAGAAAATGTTTTTAATTTAATTAACTTATTTTATTTTATTAATTTTTTTAAAAAGTACCTCATCTTCACCATACCTGGTTGTCCATATTAGGCATAATAATGTGTTAAATCCACGACTGTATATAGTGGTTGATATCGGTATCGGTTGATATTGGTATCGGTAATTAAAGAGTTGGGCAATATCGGAATATTGGCAAAAAGCCATTATCGGACATCCCTAATTATTTCATATTTTCATTTAAATAAAAATAGATTTTTATCTTTTTTAGATACAGTCAATAAATAATGTGAACATGTATCATAACATGGAAATCTAAGATAACGTGTTGTGAATGAGGATGCTTGTGGACTGGGAATGTTTTTTTGGTTTTATTTTTTTACACATTTTTATTTTAAAAAAACTGTTTTTCCAACATATTAAATTTTAGACGATTTCTCTTCTTAGTTATTATTTCTCCGACTGACAGCATTGAGGAGGTGGATTTGTTAATGTACGACAATTCTGTCGTACAAAATGAGACATTTAACCTGCAGAAAATATGAATAGTAATCTAAGAATCATTTTGAAGAGATTTTGAATTCTAATAGATCAAGTGGAAACTTTGAGAGAAGAGGATGAAACGACAAGGAAATTAACACAAATACATTTTTTTCCGATATATGATCAAAATATTCCCACACGACGGAAATCTTTCTTTTTGCCTGAGGCTGCTCCATGATCTCCGACGACGATAAATTAGAAATGACCAACTACAGAAGTGCGACAATTCTGTTGGCAGCAGCATCTCGGTGACAGATGCGCTTCCTTATAAAAACACAGTTTGGCGCGCAGGCGTCAGTGCGACACAGTTCGCGTATCGGTCACGTGACCGAGACAGCTCATGATCGGTCACGTGACTTTCTAAAAGCGGTACGCGCACCGACACAGGGTTTTGCTCTATGAGCTCGACGCATGCGCCGATGCATCGGTGTTGCTGGACCCATCACTAGTTTATACCTCTTTGAGCTTTTTGAGTTAAAATATTAAACATGTATTTACCTTCACGCCATGTCCGGTCCAAATCATTTGCACCATGGGAAAACAAACCACGCCAAAGTCCAAGTCTTGACAGATGCACCATATTGTAAATGTATGCATGTTCGAAATAAACTACAAACGTAATATCAAAAATAAACTGCACTGCGGCATAACTAAGACATTTAAAGTGATTTTTATATCACATTTATAAATTTAGCTGATGGCCACTTTGATCCTATAGATTATTTGGTTTTCCATGAATGTTTTGCAAAGAAACGTAAAGGTGACCATTGAGATAGCAGCTGGCAGCTGAAACAAACCCCTTCATGACGCTGCATCAGCACCAAGTCAAGTGTGAATTTCAAGTACACTGCTCAACTGGAAGTGAGCCATGACGGTTTGAAGCAGCATTGAAGCAGCAATCTCCAGGGAAACTTCCATAGCTCGTCCTACGCACAGAGCTAATCACTAATTGCTTTTCTGCTATGTCTTTGCGTCTCTGATTGACAGTTGAGCCTGCTTCTGCTTAGACGTAATGTACACATTACACATGTTGACTGGAAGTCAAATGAAGAAAAACTTCCCACCATTTTAGCCTGCTACTGATTTGTTTAGAGCTTGTTTTTTTGGGTTTTATTTGGTGTAATGTTGAGTTTATTTTGTATTGTAGCGTTTAAAAACCCTATTCGATTGAATTTGTACTTTCATTTTGGCCATTTCAACTTGTATTTTACAAACGTCTTAGTTATTATGTTGGTTATTGGTTATCTTTAAGTTTAGTCCCTCAGGTTACACCGGCATTGTCACCTGACAACCGCTCCAAAACATCACGTAAACACCAGTACCGTTACTGTGTTTGTTATTGAATTAAAATCATGTGGGTTCCCTCCGGGTACTCCGGCTTCCTCCCACCTCCAAAAACATGCACCTGGGGATAGGTTGATTGGCAACACTAAATTGGCCCTAGTGTGTGAATGTGAGTGTGAATGTTGTCTGTCTATCTGTGTTGGCCCTGCGATGAGGTGGCGACTTGTCCAGGGTGTACCCCGCCATCTGCCCGAGTGCAGCTGGGATAGGCTCCAGCACCCCCCGAGACCCTGAACGGGACAAGCGGTACAAAATGGATGGATGGATGTTCATGTATCAGTAGGTAACAAGGCAGTGTTTTTTTTAAATGAGTCAAGCAAGGACAAGACTAAATGAGAGTCACTCTAGCATGGGATTGTTGACTTTAAGGCAAGTGCTTTAGCCACATATTTATACAGCATGAGGAAACTGCACACAACCTTTAAGATTAGTGTCGTACTTACTGGAAACTTCAGCACATACTGTGAAATGGCCTGTTATGCGATGCTTGGCCTGGTTTTCTTCTGCGTTATTGCTACAAGTTTGTCAACTGATGAAGCCAGTCATCTAAATAGTAAGTAATTTAAATATAAATCTTATTTTGTTGAAATGAGCAGACATTGAAAAAAGTGACTCAATATTGTCTCTAGATGAGATCAGCTGTATTTTTTGCACTTTTTCTGTTCTCATTTTTATTTATTTTATCCCTTTCTAGAGAGGCACAAACTGAACATTGCTTTGGACACTTTTTTGATTAATATTTATATAGCTTTTTTCATTAACTGCTTTGAGAAGTTGTTCGAGCAGGGTCATTTAAAAATGATTATGCGCCTGAAAAAATACTTGTCAATTATGCTGAGTGGTTCTTGGATATGAGGGCCGTTAGGGACATTATTCAGAATTACCTCTTACATACACTACTGAAATGCTCTCACACAAACAACTGAACTCTTTTTCTTTTATACACACTACTGAAACACTCTTATAAACACTACTGAAATGCTCTTACATACACTACTGAAATGCTCTTATAAATACTACTGAAACACTCTTATAAACACTATTGAAACACTCTTACATACACTACTGAAACACTCTTATAAATACTACTGAAATGCTCTTACATACACTACTGAAACACTCTTATAAACACTACTGAAATGCTCTTACATACACTACTGAAACACTCTTATAAATACTACTGAAATGCTCTTACATACACTACTGAAACACTCTTATAAACACTACTGAAATGCTCTTACATATACTACTGAAACACTCTTATAAACACTACTGAAACACTCTTATAAACACTACTGAAACATTCTTACATACACGACTGAAACACTTATAAACACTACTGAAACATTCTTACATACACTACTGAAACACTCTTATAAACACTACTGAAACATTCTTACATACACTACTGAAACACTCTTATAAACACTACTGAAACATTCTTACATACACTACTGAAACACTCTTATAAACACTACTGAAACATTCTTACATACACTACTGAAACACTCTTATAAACACTACTGAAACATTCTTACATACACTACTGAAACACTCTTATAAACACTACTGAAATGTTTTTGTCTCACGCACACACACACATGCACACACACCTGGAATTATTTTTCACTAGTTTGTATAAACGGATTTCACCTGTGTGTGTGTGTGTGCTTTTTACACGTCCGTGTGAGAGACAACAATTTCAGTAGTATGTGTGCAAAGATTTCAGTTATGTGTATGAGCGCATCTTACCAGTGTGTATGCAAGCATTTTACCAGTGTGTGTAAGAGCATTTTACCAGTGTGTGTAAGAGCATCTTACCAGTGTGTGTAAGAGCATCTTACTAGTGTGTGTTGACTTGTTCCGTGTTGTGGAAATAAGTTGAGCCAACACACGACGTGTTGCTAACTGTACTTTTATTCACGACTAGTGGGAATAACACATCACATGTCCGGCAACGCTTAAACAGGAAGTACCTCATTCCTTGGGCCAATCATATTCGTGTATACTTCAGGGACCGCTCGGAGATCGTATTACCTAAGAATATTACATCCCCCTTCTTTTAGAAAAATATGGAACACAACATTTAAGAAAACACACTCTGTGCGATAACCATTACTGAAACGTATTGAAATTCAAGTAGCACATGTACGACTGTCATAAAGTAAGAATTCAACAACAGATTTCAATTATCACTTAACTTGCTTGAATGTCATACTGTTGTAAATAGAAACACAATCACAATGTTATTGAATTGTACATATCTGAACACCATTGAGCATAATTTTTATAAGTCCATAACAACTCTGGGCTTAACCTCACGTCCAGACCTTGTCTGATACCGCACAGGCTGTGGGGCTGTTTCTTCTGTTATCTTTGAGGTGTGTGGTGTGTCAGTGTGCGGTGCATGTTGTGTGTCATGTTTTGTGTTTTCTTCAGTCTGAGTGGTCAGTGTCTCTCTTGTGTCCAAGAGATGTCGTCTATTTCGCCTATATTCTTGTCCTCCTGATGCACGTATGTGATATGATCTTTCGGTATCAGCTGAACGAATGACAACTGCTGGTTTCCAGTAGCCTTTCTCCTGAAAACGGATGTATTGTCCTTCATGCAAAGGTGACATTTGCTTAGCTGATCTGTCATAGTATTCCTTCTGCTGGTGTTGTTTGTTGGTTCTCATGATGTGAACATCCTTGTGGCTGATAGTTTTGGGTTGCAGCTGCTGATGGGTGTTAGGCAGGATTGAGCGTGTGCGACGACTCATGAGCAGCTGAACTGGTGATTTGAAGTTGTCCACTGGGGTATTGCGATATTCAAGCAGACTCAGATAAGGGTCTTTCTGATCAGCTTTGGCCTTTTCCATAAGGGACTTTGCAATGTGAACCGACTTCTCGGCTAACCCATTACTTTGAGGATAGCATGGGCTTGAGGTAATATGTGTGAACCCCCATGTGTTGGCAAAAACATCAAACTCTCTACATCTGTACTGTGGACCATTGTCTGATATAACAGTCTCTGGTATCCCGTGTCTTGCAAAAGAAGATTTTAGTTTATGTATAACAGCAGCAGCTGTGGTGCTGTTTAATCTGTTTAGCTCAAAGTATCTGCTGTAATAGTCTACTGTGACTAAATAATCATCATTGTTCCAAGTGAACAGGTCAGTAGCCACTGTTTGCCATGGCCTGTCTGGGATCTTGTGACTTATCACTGGCTCTTTAGTGTTTGATGGTTTATGTTCATTGCAGATGTGGCATTTACCAACTAACTCCTCAATCTGTTTGTTCATCCCAGGCCAGAAGATGATGTCACGCGCTCTTTGTTTACACTTTTCCATACCCATGTGACCTGCATGGATACGGGATAACATCTCTGTGCGCAGTGAGTTGGGTATGATGATTTTTTCCCCCTTGAACAGGATGTTATTCATCTGCGAGAGCTCGTCCCGGTAGTTCCAATACTCCGCTATGTTCTGAGGGCATCGTTTCCTCTCCTCGGGCCATCCTGACTTAATTATCTTTTTCAGCAAGATGAGTTGAGCATCCTTTCCAGTCTCCACCTTGATGTCTTCAAGTCTGGTGTCACTGACAGGTAGGTTGCTATAAACGGTGTGCACTTGCATGTCCATACCTTCACTGAGGCTGGTGTCCTGGTCAGGCAGTGACTTTCTGGAGAGAGTGTCTGCGACAGGAATGTCTTTGCCTGGTCTGTGAGTGATGGTGAAGTTATACCTCTGTAGCTGTAACATCATTCTTTGTAACCTTGGAGGCGCTGCTGCAAGTGGTTTTTGCAAAATGGATTCAAGTGGCTTATGGTCACTTTCCACGGTGATGTGCCGACCATATATGTACTGGTGGAAACGCTTGCACCCAAACAGAATAGCAAATAACTCCTTCTCAATTTGTGCATAATTGACTTCACAATCAGTTAGTGACTTAGATGCATAGCCTATGGGCTTTCCTTCTTGTAATAGTACTGCCCCTAATCCATATTTTGATGCGTCAACTTGGAGTCTGAGTTCCTTGCTCGGGTCAAAATACCTTAACACTGGACCTGGTTCCTGAGTGAGGAGCTCTTTAATCTTTCCGGATGCTTCCTCCTGCTGTGCATCCCATCTGAATTCACTCGAATCTTTTAATAGGTGACGCATGGGTGCATTGACATCAGACAGTCCAGGGGCAAATTTGGACAAGTAGTTAATCATGCCAAGGATTGTTTCCAGCTCACCTTTGTCTCTTGGTGGCTCCATGTCCTTCACAGCTGCAATCTTAGCTGGATCAGGCTTGATTCCATCCTTGGTGATTCGATGCCCAAAATAGCTGACTTCAGTAGCACAGATTGTACTCTTATCTGGGTTGAGCTTAACTCCTCGCTCCCTGGAGCGCTGCAACATTGCACGGAGGTTGGTATCATGTTCTTCTTTAGTCTTGCCATAGATGAGGATATCATCGACTATTGCTGTGACACCCTGCAAACCCTCATAAGTCTCGTCAACTTTACGCTGAAACTCATCTTGAGCCGAAATCAGTCCAAAAGGTAAGCGGAGGAATCTGTATCGTCCGAAAACAGTGTTGAAGGTTGTCAGCTTTGAGGACTCATCTGAGAGCTTGATAGCCCAGTAGCCTGACCTTGCATCCATTACACTGAAGAAACAGGCTCCTGCCAATTTGGATGTGGTGTCCTCAAGGGTAGGTAAGGGGTAGTGCGGGCGTTTGATGACTTTATTTAGATCCCTTGGATCCAGACATACTCTTAGTTTTCCTGTGCGTGGTTTTTCTGCTGCTACCATTGAATTAACCCATTCGGTTGGTTCAGTGACTTTTACAATGATGTCTTGTTTTTCCATGTTTTGTAATTCCTCTTTGAGGTGGTCACGAAGGGCCAGAGGGACGCGCCTAGGTGGGTGAACTACAGGTACTGCTTCAGGTTTAATGTGAATTGTACACTCTCCAGGAAACAGTCCTATTCCTGTGAACACATCAGCAAACTCATCCATAACCGATGTCTCAGGTGTGCTGTGCACGGACAGTATAAGTTTAATGAGTCCAAAATCCAAACAGGCTTTTAATCCTAACACAGGAGGAGCTTGTGTGTCAACGATGTGGACCTTTAATGTCAGATGGATGCTTTTGTACTGGCATTTAATGTTGCATTTTCCTCTGACGGATAACTTCTCACCCCCATAACCATAGAGAGGGCGTGTTGTTGGTTGTAGTGTGTCCTGTATCCCAAGCCTTTGGAAAACATTAGTGGGAATGACATTAGCTGAAGCCCCGGTGTCTAGCTTGAAGGTGACAGTAGTTTTACTTGGTCCAACAAACACATCTGCATATGCCTGTTCAGTTTCTCTTTTGTTACCGCTGCCTTGTGTAACTGCATCAATAAATAATTCTTCATTGTCTGTCTTGCTGAGTGAGTCAATTTCACTTACAGTGTGCACTCCTGTACTCTGCTTTGAGCGGCATACTTTTGCGAAATGGTTCCATTTGCTGCATATCTTGCAGGCTGGACAGTAGTCTTTTGCTCCATGAGGCTTGTTTCCGCAGTAGCCACAACTTTTATGACGCTCTCTGTCCCCATCAGGTCTGTAGGTGTGCTCTGTTGCCTTGTCATGGCGCGTTTTCCAAGCTGTCTTCCTTGGATAATGGCGACTGATAGCATGGACAGTCTGCTCGTGCAGGCCGCTGTAGCCGCTAGCTATAGTTTTGAGCTGTGCTTGTGCCATGTCATGAGACCTGACTATATCTATAGCTTTATCCAACGTCAAATCGGAACCGACACTCAGTAGCTTTTCTCTTACTTTAGGTGAGTGGATCCCAAACACGACACGGTCTCTCACCATCTCCTCCTTGTTTGCATAATTGCAGTCCTTCACAAGCAGTCTCAAATCCGTCAAAAACTGTTCAAATGGCTCGTTGGCTCCTTGGACTTTTTTGTGAAATTTATAACGAGCAAATATTATGTTTGACTTCGGCATGACGTATGCTTCATAGCGCTCATAGTACGTAATCAGTACCTTACGTTCGTCGTCTGTAAGTGTCCATGTGTTATATATGTCCCGTCCTCTTTCGCCAATCCAAATGAGAAGATAGCTGCACTTTTCGTCCTCTCCTTTTTTCTTAAAAGGACCAGAAAACATCAACTCTACGTGGAGCTTAAACTTCCGCCATGCTTCGGGCAGGTTGCTCGCATCCCAATCCATTCGAGGTGAAGGAACTCCGGCGACGTCCATCTTGTTGCAAAATTCTTCTTTCCTTTTATTCTGACACCATGTCTTGTTCCGTGTTGTGGAAATAAGTTGAGCCAACACACGACGTGTTGCTAACTGTACTTTTATTCACGACTAGTGGGAATAACACATCACATGTCCGGCAACGCTTAAACAGGAAGTACCTCATTCCTTGGGCCAATCATATTCGTGTATACTTCAGGGACCGCTCGGAGATCGTAGTACCTAAGAATATTACATGTGTGAGCGATGTTGCATTCCGGTTCCGGTCACCAATAATCCCCGCCCCTTTTCAGACAAGTTTTTTTTTTTTTTTTTTAAAGCCAAGTTGTTGACAAAATGTCTGCCGACAAGTAGCTTAACCGAGGTGGGAGCTCTACTTCATAATTTGAGGGCTTCAGCTGAGAATATAAGAACACTTTCAATGCAACAAGGGTCGGGCTGCCGCCGTGGGTCGCCCCTGCAGCACGCGGCACCTGAGCGGCCACACAGGTGCCTTTCTCCTCCCGACAGCCAAGCAGCCTGGAGCAAATGTTACCTTGCGAGTTTACACTGCAGCATCATCAAGTGCAACGTTTCAGTTCATGGACATCGAAGCAAGAGGAGGAAAAGGTAATTAGACATTATTTATTTCTAAATGATTGTTGAATCCCTCGAAATGTAAGGCGACATGGCATTGTAGTGCGCTACAATGGTAACATGTCGAAATGTGAGTCACGTCGTGGTACGTCAGTAGCTAATCAAATACTAATGATAATGGATTACAATTATTTAGCGTTTTTCTATCGACTTGATAAGGGGTCCCCAAACTACGGCCCGCGGGCCGGTTACGGTCCACCAAAGTCCAACATCTGGTCCGCTGGAAAAAAAAAAGTTGTATTATTATTTTCAATCTGTCTTTTCTAATCCATTTTTTGGTGTCCCCTAGCCGCTCAGGCAAATCATATTGTCTAAAAATGCATTTCCCTGTATGACTTATATTGTCTTGGCTGTTTTCATGTGATCTGATTGTTACATTCTTATTCCAGAGTCACCACACAGCTGCGTGACCATTTCAACAAGGACAGAATAAACAACCTCTGGATTCATGGAACTTCTCTGCACACAAATATATTAATTGGAATATTCAATCAATTTCACATAGAAACATTGTGATTATTATTTTCAACAGTGTGTTGAAAACAACCTTTTTTGGCTCAGAAAGGTTCCTTATGTCTTATTATTCATATGCTTTCAATACTTGTCGGTGTGTAATTCCAGACATAGATGTAAACATTAATGAGACAACAATGAAAATTTTTCAACAAGTGAACCCACTTGAAAATGATGGCAACTATGGAATAGACATTTTCACTTCAATTCTGCACTTTATTCAGTGAACAATATGTGATGTATAAGGTTTGTTCAAATGTTTTCTTCTCTTGTGCAGTGTATTCTGCAAATTAACATTTTGTAAAAAATAAATAAAGGAACCTGTTATACAGACATATATGAAGTTGCCCACTTTATTATTGCAAATATCAAAATAACACTGCAATATGTTTGTGCTGTAAACATTTATGTTTCTACCGTTGAGGTTTTTAAGTTATTTTATGTTCTGACGAGTAATGTCATCCAGCCCCCACCATCACACACACTTTGTCAAAATCTCCCCAAACTTGTCCCAAATGTTTGTGCTACACAATTTTTTTGTCTTATGATTATTGTATTTAGGCTAGGTGTAAATATTAACACATTAACTTAAACTATAATTTTAGACAAACAATATATATTGTCTGACTACAAGAAGCATTGAAAAGTATATAAATAATAAGGCATAACAGGGGCGTCACTAGCTTTTAAGGACAGGGGGGGGGGCTTAGCCCCCAGGAGATGCACAGGATGCGAGCGAACGTAGCGCACGAGCAAAACACTTCACAAACGGCTAACAAAGACTTATAAATAATTCATTGTTATTATTATTTCAGTCGATTTATTTTCAATCTGTGTTCAGTACAACAACAAACATGGCTTTGCACAGTGATATTTTGTTTACAGCATAAACAAGAAACAATTACTTGCATGATCCTTCAAGATACACTGAAACACAATGAAAGTGGTGGCATTAGCCTTTATGTTATTAATTCACAACATAGAGGCTAATGCCACCACTTTAGCTCACAATACAATAATTGTTTGTTCCCAAATATTTTGAAGTTGCACAGATTACATTTTGGGCACATATGTGACTAAAATGGTTGTAAATTAAAGCCCTGGAAATATTACTTAGTTACTTGAATTAAAATAATATCTGGATCGGGATAATTTGGCTTAAATATAATATATATATATATATATATATATATATATATATATATATATATATATATATATATATATATATATATATATATATATATATATATTATGGCAAGCCGTTAAGGAAATTAAATATATATGGAAGTCTGAATAGAAATGAGAAAGGTTTATATATACTGTAAATAAGAAAGACTTAGAGTCCGTCTGCTGATCTGAAAAAGAGCCAAAGCTGTCAAAGAGCTGAGGGATCATCTTCAAAGTGCAATGCTGAAACAAATAATGCAAACAATAAAATGTAACTTCCAGTGTTTGAGATTAACGTAGTCCCGGGGACGGTAAAAAAAATGCACGTAACGAAATGAAATGCTCCCCGGGACAATGGCTTTTAACCATTGTTTTTCTTTTTCTTTTTATGTATTTATTAATTTTACATTTGATATTAAATGTCTTGGTTTTTCCCTCCCTCTGAAAATACAATACAATAAAACAAATATATTTAATGATGTTTTTTTCATTATTTTAACAATAGGATAATGTATATTACTTTATATAGACTCTACCAGAAACACAAAACTTAAAAACTAAATTATTTACAACTGCAGACACAAGGTTTCGTGCAGCTTCGCTCATTTTAAAGGAAGACGGAAGTCCACGCAGGAGAAAAATGACTACAAAGATGGTGTCTGGGTTTTTCTTATATATATATATATATATATATATATATATATATATATGCAAGGTCGCAAAGAAAATGCGGACTGGATTTTGAGTGATGTGGGCATTTTCTATATGAACAAGTGGAATGGATTGGATACCGACGCACTAAAGGGGCTCTCTACCTTACGCTATGAAGTGAGGGAAAATTGAGTGAATAATGACAGGTTATATAATTATTTATTTAAACTCATATTCGGGCCACTTTATAATGAATATGTCGGCATGTATTTGTAAAAAAAAAAAATTGTCCCCAAATTATTTAGGGGGGCTTAAAAATATTTTAGGGGGGCTTGAGCCCCCCTAAAACAGGCCTAACAACGCCAAAGAGGCATAAGGAACCTTTTTTGAGCAAAAAAAAAGGATATTTAATATGTTTATGTGAAATTGATTGAATATTCCAATTAATATATTTGTGTGCAGAGAAGTTCCATGAATCCAGAGGTTGTTTATTCTGTCCTTGTTGAAATGGTCACGCAGCTGTGTGGTGACTCTGGAATAAGAATGTAACAATCAGATCACATGAAAACAGCCAAGACAATATAAGTCATACAGGGAAATGCATTTTTAGACAATATGATTTGCCTGAGCGGCTAGGGGACACCAAAAAATGGATTAGAAAGGACAGATTGAAAATAATAATACAACTTTTTTTTCCCCAGCGGACCAGATGTTGGACTTTGGTGGACCGTAACCGGCCCGCGGGCCGTAGTTTGGGGACCCCTTATCAAGTCGATAGAAAAACGCTAAATAATTGTAATCCATTATCATTAGTATTTGATTAGCTACTGACGTACCACGACGTGACTCACATTTCGACATGTTACCATTGTAGCGCACGACAATGCCATGTCGCCTTACATTTCGAGGGATTCAACAATCATTTAGAAATAAATAATGTCTAATTACCTTTTCCTCCTCTTGCTTTGATGTCCATGAACTGAAACGTTGCACTTGATGATGCTGCAGTGTAAACTCGCAAGGTAACATTTGCTCCAGGCTGCTTGGCTGTCGGGAGGAGAAAGGCACCTGTGTGGCCGCTCAGGTGCCGCGTCCTGCAGGGGCGACCCACGGCGGCAGCCCGACCCTTGTTGCATTGAAAGTGTTCTTATATTCTCAGCTGAAGCCCTCAAATTATGAAGTGGAGCTCCCGCCTCGGTTAAGCTACTTGTCGGCAGACATTTTGTCAACAACTTGGCTTTAAAAAAAAAAAAAAAAAACTTGTCTGAAAAGGGGCGGGGATTATTGGTGACCGGAACCGGAATGCAACATCGCTCACACACACTAGTAAGATGCTCTTACACACACTGGTAAGATGCTCTTACACACACTGGTAAAATGCTCGCATACACACTGGTAAGATGCTCTTACACACACTGGTAAAATGCTTGCATACACACTGGTAAGATGCGCTCATACACATAACTGAAATCTTTGCAAACATACTACTGAAATTGTTGTCTCTCACACGGACGTGTAAAAAGCACACACACACACAGGTGAAATCCGTTTATACATACTAGTGAAAAATAATTCCAGGTGTGTGTGCGTGCGTGAGACAAAAACATTTCAGTAGTGTTTATAAGAGTGTTTCAGTAGTGTATGTAAGAATGTTTCAGTAGTGTTTATAAGAGTGTTTCAGTAGTGTATGTAAGAATGTTTCAGTAGTGTTTATAAGAGTGTTTCAGTAGTGTATGTAAGAATGTTTCAGTAGTGTTTATAAGAGTGTTTCAGTAGTGTTTATAAGAGTGTTTCAGTAGTATATGTAAGAGTATTTCAGTAGTGTTTATAAGAGTGTTTCAGTAGTGTATGTAAAAGCATTTCAGTAGTGTTTATAAGAGTGTTTCAGTAGTGTATGTAAGAGCATTTCAGTAGTGTTTATAAGAGTGTTTCAGTAATGTATGTAAGAGTGTTTCAGTAGAGTTTATAAGAGTGTTTCAGTAGTATTTATAAGAGCATTTCAGTAGTGTATGTAAGAGCATTTCAGTAGTGTTTATAAGAGTGTTTCAGTAGTGTGTATAAAAGAAAAACATTTCAGTTGTTTATGTGAGAGCATTTCAGTAGTGTATGTAAGAGCATTTCAGTAGTGTTTATAAGAGTGTTTCAGTAGTGTGTATAAAAGAAAAAGATTTCAGTTGTTTGTGTGAGAGCATTTCAGTAGTGTATGTAAGAGGTAATTCTGAATAATGTCCCTAACGGCCCCTCATACTTGGATGATTCTTTTTTTGTAGAAATATACTGCACATTCATTTGGATGTCGTTTTGGAACATTTCAGAAACATTTTGGAACCCTGTTTTTTTTTTTTTACATCAGCATTTAATGTAATTCCATTAGGGAAGAACATTGTCACATCTAATAAGTTGTATGACTGCAGTATTTTTGCACATTTATGTACATTGTGCGACATACCTTTAAAATCATACAAAACCCAAACCAGTGAAGTTGGCACGTTGTGTAAATCGTAAATAAAAATAGAATACAATGATTTGCACCCACCTGTTTGCAATTAGCCTGTTCACCTGTGGGATGTTCCAAATAAGTGTTTGTTGAGCATTCCTCAACTTTCTCAGTCGTTTTTGCCACTTGTGCCAGCTTTTTTGAAACATGTTGCAGGCATCAAATTCCAAATTAGATAATATATGCAAAAAATAACAAAGTTCACCAGTTTGAACGTTAAGTCATTCCAATGGGAATTTCATGAACATTTGGGATTTTTTTTGGAAATGGCCAAAAACTAGAATGTTCTGAATGAGTTCAAATGGTTGGTGTTGGAATTTTTCAAAACGGTTGAGAAATGTTAAATAATAATAAATAATAATGGATTAGATTTTATATTGCGCTTTTCTATTATTATATACTCAAAGCGCTCACAGAGAAGTGGGATCCCATCATTCATTCACACCTGGTGGTGGTAAGCTACATTTGTAGCCACAGCTGCTCTGGGGTAGACTGACGGAAGCGAGGCTGCCAGTTTGCGCCTGCGGGCCCTCCGACCACCACCTATCATTCATTCATCATTCATTCACCAGTGTGAGCGGCACCGGGGGTCAGGGTGAAATGTCCTGCCCAAGGACACAACGGCTGTGATTTGGATGTCAAGAGGCAGTGAGCGAACCTGCAACCCTCAGGTTTCTGGCACAGCCGCTCTACCCACTACGCCATACCGCCCCTGTTGAAGTAGTAACATTTTTAATTGAGAAATGGTATAACGGAATTTCTGGAATTTCGGGAAAACCGGGAATTTTTCCAGTTCAAAAAACAACTTTGATTAAGAGGAATGTTTTGACGGTGGAACGATTGAAGTGGGTTGAAAAGTGTGCAAGGAGTAGTCGACAGAAAAGGATGAAAATAGGGTTTCGAAAAACGGAAAATTCTCGGAATTCCTGGAATTTTTTGGAACTTGGAAAAATTATAGTTAGAATGTCCAGGATGAGTGGAACATGTTGAAGATGGAATGATTTGAATCAGTTGAAAAATGTAGAAATTGTGTGAGTTTGAAACATGGCAATTAATTTTGAATGGGAAAAATGTCCCGGAATTTTTGGAATTTGTCGATGGAAAGCCCGCGATTCCCGAATAGGCTGACAAGTTTGACGTTGGAACGGTTTGAATCGAATGAAAAATGTGGAAGGTAGAGCGCGCAAAATCTGGAGAAGAAGAAGAAAAAGAAGAAGAAGAATAAATAGATGAATTTTGGTGTAGAAAAACATATGTGTGAATGCTTAGGAGCATTCACACATATGTGTAGATAGAACATGTTAAAACAGAAACTAAGCAGATGTTTACAGTAAATTAACAATAAGATTGTGAGGGACAAGCGGTAAATAATAATATAGATGGGAAATAATACAAACAAAATAATACGAAGGGAAATGCAAAATATGTTACTGCAATCAGTAGCCTTAGTAACCTGTTTGCTTACTTACTACTAAAAGAGAAGTTGCCTACTAGGCCTGTGTTCACTATGTTATTTAATGCCAAATTAATCTTTGAGTGCAATAAGAAATGTATGTTTAATGTATCATAAGATATGTTGTTAAAATAAAGCCAATAATGACATTTTTGCGGGCCCCTTTATAATCAATTGTATCGGAATACATTTTGGTACCAGTCCCTGTACCAAAAAATCGGTATTGGCACATCCCTACTGTGTACTATAAGTTTAATATCAACTGTATGTCCCAGGCATAGTATGCACCATTTCAAATACTGTTGTCATGTAACCTACAGCCACATCCATTCGAAAACTGATAATCGCATCGTATCAAGAAAGTCTTCAAATGCTCGATGAAAGTGCCTTTCTGAAACGACAAAGGTAAGCCCAACAAGCAAAATGTTTATTATGTCATATGTGTGTGTGTGCTGTGTCTGTTACTGTTTCTACATACAAGGAAAGCACAGACAAACACAGTTGAATTTTTTTTCAATGTGTGTGTCTAGGCGAAGTTCACCCTTGTCGGCCACCCATGGCTTGACATTCCGTCGTCAAACCGAGACAGAGACCTTGGAAATCGGACACGCTGCTGAGGTTTTTCAATCAACAGTGCAAGTCTTTAAGGAAAAAGTGAAGCAGAGGTTTAAAAGGGATATTACAGAAAAAGGTATGAAATGTAGCTGCTGTCTGTTTTTTAAAGGGGAACTGCACTTTTTGGGGAATTTTGCATATCGTTCGCAATAATTATGAAACACATGGCGACTGATTTTTAAAAAAAATTTTATGCATTCTGTGCCGTGCGCGACCCGAGGGTCCCTGGTTCAATCCCCACCTAGTACCAACCTCGTCATGTCCGTTGTGTCCTGAGCAAGACACTTCACCCTTGCTCCTGATGGGTGCTGGTTAGCGCCTCGCATGGCAGCTCCCTCCATCAGTGTGTGAATGTGTGTGTGAATGGGTAAATGTGGAAGTAGTGTCAAAGCGCTTTGAGTACCTTGAAGGTAGAAAAGCGCTATACAAGTACAACCCATTTATCATTTATTTATAAATAAAAGTCCGCTTACAGCGCAGCCAATTGGAGCTCCACTATTTGAATTGCTCCACTGTGCTTCTTACTAAGTTGTTTCAATGGACAGTGTTTGTCATAAAGCATCTCAAAGGTTTTTTAAAAAAAAACATATGCAGCTCCTCTCTGAGCTGCCACCTTACCTTGGTAGAGGAGTTTGCGTGTCCCAATGATCCGAGGAGCTATGTTGTCCGTGGGCTTTCATGCCCCCTGGTAGGGTCTCCCAAGACAAACAGGTCCTAGGTGAGGGATGAGACAAAGAGCAGCTCGAAGACTTCTATGGGAATGAAACAACAAAGACTCAGATTTCCCTCGCCCGGACGCGGGTCACCGGGGCCCCCCTCTGGAGTCAGGCCCGGAGTTGGGGCACGATGGCGAGCGCCTGGTGGCCAGGCCTGTACCCATGGGGCCCGGCCGGGTACAGCCCGAAGAGGCAACGTGGGTCACCCCTCCAATGGGCTCACCACTCATGGGAAGGGCCATAGAGGTCGGGTGCATTGTGAGCTGGGCGGTAGCCAAAGGCAGGGCACTTGGTGGTCCGATCCTCGGCTACATAAGCTAGCTCTTGGGACGTGGAACGTCACCTCGCTGGGGGGGAAAGGAGCCTGAGCTAGTACGCGAGGTAGAGAAGTTCCGGCGAGATATAGTCGGACTCACCTCGACGCACAGCAAGGGCTCTGGAACCAGTTCTCTCGAGAGGGGTTGGACTCTCTTCCACACTGGCGTTGCACGCAGTGAGAGGCGACGAGCTGGGGTAGCAATTCTTGTTGCGCCCCGGCTCAAAGCCTGCATGTTGGAGTTTAACCCAGTGGACGAGAGGGTAGCCTCCCTCCGCTTTCGGGTGGGGGGACGGGTCCTGACTGTTGTTTGTGCTTACGCACCAAACAGCAGTTCAGAGTACCCACCCTTTTTGGATACACTCGAGGGAGTACTGCAAAGTGCTCCCCCGGGTGATTCCCTTGTCCTACTGGGTGACTTCAATGCTCATGTTGGCAACGACAGTGAAACCTGGAGAGGCGTGATTGGGAAGAATGGCCGCCCGGATCTGAACCCGAGTGGTGTTTTGTTATTGGACTTTTGTGCTCGTCAGAGATTGTCCATAACAAACACCATGTTCAAACATAAGGGTGTCCATATGTGCACTTGGCACCAGGACACCCTAGGCCGCAGTTCCATGATCGACTTTGTAGTTGTGTCATCGAATTTGCGGTCTCATGTTTTGGACACTCGGGTGAAGAGAGGGGCGGAGCTTTCTACCGATCACCACCTGGTGGTGAGTTGGCTACGATGGTGGGGGAGGATGCCGGACAGAAACTGGCAGGCCCAAACGCATTGTGAGGGTCTGCTGGGAACGTCTGACAGAGTCTCCTGTCAGAGAGAGTTTCAATTCCCACCTCCGGAAGAACTTTTAACATGTCATGAGGGAGGTGCTGGACATTGAGTCCGAGTGGACCAAGTTCCGCGCCTCTATTGTCGAGGCAGGTGATTGGGGCTGTGGCCGCAAGGTAGTTGGTGCCTGTCGTGGCGGTAATCCTAGAACCCGTTGGTGGACACCGGCGGTGAGGGATGCCATCAAGCTGAAGAAGGAGTCCTATCGGGTACTTTTGGCTCATAGGACTCCAGAAGCAGCGGACAGGTACCAACAGGCCAAGCGGTGTGCGGCTTCAGCGGTCGCAGAGGCAAAAACTCGGACATGGGAGGAGTTCGGGGAAGCCATGGAAAACGACTTCCGGATGACTTCGAAAGGATTCTGGACCACCATCCGCCGCCTCAGGAGGGTGAAGCAGTGCACTGTCAACACAATGTATGGTGCGGATGGTGTTCTGCTGACCTCAACTGCGGATGTTGTGGATCGGTGGAGGGAATACTTCGAAGACCTCCTCAATCCCACCAACACGTCTTCCTATGAGGAAGCATTGCCTGGGGAATCTGTGGTGGGCTCTCCTATTTCTGGGGCTGAGGTTGCTGAGGTAGTTAAAAAGCTCCTCGGTGGCAAGGCCCCGGGGGTGGATGAGAACCGCCCGGAGTTCCTTAAGGCTCTGGATGCTGTGGGGCTGTCTTGGTTGACAAGACTCTGCAGCATCGCGTGGACATCAGGGACGGTACCTCTGGATTGGCAGACCGGGGTGGTGGTTCCTCTCTTTAAGAAGGGGCACCGGAGGGTGTGTTCCAACTATCGTGGGATCACACTCCTCAGCCTTCCCGGTAAGGTTTATTCAGGTGTACTGGAGAGGAGGTTACGCCGGATAGTCGAACCTCGGATTCAGGAGGAACAGTGTGGTTTTCGTCCTGGTCGTGGAACTGTGGACCAGCTCTATACTCTTGGCAGGGTCCTTGAGGGTGCATGGGAGTTTGCCCAGCCAGTCTACATGTGCTTTGTGGACTTGGAGAAGGCATTTGACCGTGTCCCTCGGGAGGTCCTGTGGGGAGTGTTTAGAGAGTATGCCGCATTGTAGTAAGTCGGACACGTTTCCAGTGAGGGTTGGACTCTGCCAAGGCTGCCCTTTGTCACCGATTCTGTTCATAACTTTTATGGACAGAATTTCTAGGCGCAGTCAAGGCGTTGAGGGGATCCGGTTTGGTGGCTGCAGGATTAGGTCTCTGCTTTTTGCAGATGATGTGGTCCTGATGACTTCATCTGGCCAGGATCTTCAGCTCTCACTGGATCGGTTCGCAGCCGAGTGTGAAGCGACTGGCATGAGAATCAGCACCTCCAAGTCGGAGTCCATGGTTCTCGCCCGGAAAAGGGTGGAGTGCCATCTCCGGGTTGGGGAGGAGACCCTGCCCCAAGTGGAGGAGTTCAAGTACCTAGGAGTCTTGTTCACGAGTGGGGGAAGAGTGGATCGTGAGATCGACAGGCGGATCGGTGCAGCGTCTTCAGTAATGTGGACGCTGTATCGATCCGTTGTGGTGAAGAAGGAGCTGAGCCGGAAGGCAAAGCTCTCAATTTACCGGTCGATCTACGTTCCCATCCTCACATATAGTCATAAGCTTTGGGTTATGACCGAAAGGACAAGATCACGGGTACAGGCGACCGAAATGAGTTTCCTCCGCCGGGTGGGGGTGGGGGGCTGTCCCATAGAGATAGGGTGAGAAGCTCTGCCATCCGGGAGGAGCTCAGAGTAAAGCCGTTGCTCCTCCACATCAAGAGGAGCCAGATGAGGTGGTTCGGGCATCTGGTCAGGATGCCACCCGAACACCTCCCTAGGGAGGTGTTTAGGGCACGTCCAACCGGTAGGAGGCCACGGTGAAGACCCAGGACACGTTGGGAAGACTATGTCTCCCGGCTGGCCTGGGAACGCCTCGGGATTCCCCGGGATGACCTGGACGAAGTGGCTGGGGAGAGGAGAGTCTGGCCTTCCCTGCTTAGGCTGCTGCTCCCGCGACCCGACCTCGGATAAGCGGAAGAAGATGGATGGATGGATGGATGGATGTACCATATGTATCATCTCCATCATTTTCACTGTAGACATTGTCCCAACTCTGTTTTCTCAGGTCATTTTTGAAAGCTGTCATACTTTGCTCTGTACATATTCTTGGAAAAGTATTTTTGTCATCAATGTTCCTCTTCTTGTAGTTTCCGTCATAGATTATGAAAACTGGCAGATGATCACTTATGTCGGATATTAGCAGGCCACTTGTGGTATTGTTATCAAAACATTAGTGTGGCGCTGTGTCCTGAGATTCTGCTTGGCCTTGTGATTTTATGATATAAACTCAACTCAGGCTGTACATTGTGTCAATAAAGTCATCTTTGGGCTTTTGTTTGTCAGGGTTCAAGAGGTCAATGTTGAAGTCTCCACATAAGAAGGTTATTTTTGAGTGATTTCAGTAAAAGTAGCTTTAATCCAGTTCTCAAACGTATCAATGTTTGACTTCGGTGATCTCGGTGATCAGTACGTTTTTGCTTTTTTAATGACATATGGTTATACATTCTAAGATATTATTAATAGGTAGTGTCATATTTGTTTTTAACATTTTGTAGTTTAGGTTCTTCATCACGTACACAGCTCCTCCCCCTCCGTTCTTGTTGATTCTGTTGGTATAATTTAGTTCATATCCTTCCAGGTCAAATTCCATTCCTTTTTTAGCATCCATCCATGTTTCTGAGATAGCGATAACTTTGAAGGGTTTGTTGAATTGTTCCAAAAAATGCTTCACACAGTTGTCGTTAGCATACAAATTTCTGCTGTTTAAATGAATAATCGACACTTTGTTGTCTATTTTAATGTTTTTGTTATATTGTTCGTATGTATAATAAAAACAATTATTCCTAGTGTGAAAGAAAAAAAAAATATCTGGATCTATATCCTTATTTAATTCCGGACTATTGTAATCTATGTTGCTGAATGTTTTCGGTTCCATTCTTTCCTTTTTACCATTTGTGTTGCTCGCTGAATGTGAAGATCATCTTGTTCGGTAATATCTTGCAGCGTTGTCATTTTGTAGTCCAATGTCAATGATTGTTTTCTGTCAGACTCCATTATCGTTGTTTTTGTTGTAGTTGCTGGGAATTCTGATATTCGTCCAGATCCTTGATGTCATTGACAACTAGGACTCTTGCTTGGAGACTTCCATTCAGCTTTATGATTTGGCAGTTGGCGCTCCAAGTTCCCTGAATTTTCCCTTGTTTCCTCAAGTCGCGTGCTTTCTTGGTGATTTTAGCATTGCATTTAGTGAGGTGCTCGTTCATGTACACATTTGTGCCCTTCAGCTTTTTTCCCTGTGTCAGCAGTGCCATTTTGGATTTCCTGGATTTCCTGGATTTTGGTGAGCTTAATGATGGTTACTGGCGTGGTGTTGTTACCTCTTCTATTCAGTGAAATGCATGCATCAACGGTGTTAATATTGACATCAATTCCCTTCGATTGCAGAAAGTTGACCACGTTGAAGCAGCGTCCATGTTATCTGGTTCTCCTCTGTTGTCAACTGCTCTTGCATAGGATCGAGGATTGATGCAAAGCCCTGCAATGATGATGTCATTCTGTCGTGTAAACTGATCCATTTCCTCTATGTAGTTTTCCAAAACAGTGATATCCCCCAGATTGGTGACAACTTGTTGTCTGGCATTGGGCTGTTGTCTCAATGCAGCCATCTCTTCCCTGAAGTTCTTCAAATCTGTGTTATCTTGTTGCATGGCATGAAACTGTTGGCGCACTGCTGCTATCTACATTTTAATGGTCTCCACAACACTGCTATGTCCCAATGGGTGTTATTTTGTTGCATGGCATTCAACTGTTGGCGCAATGTTGCATTCTCCCCATTCAGCTTCTCCACCTCCTGTTTTAATGCATCCATTTTTTCTTTGAACTTTCTAAATTCCACCATATCTTCACGATTTTCTTTTCTGTCTTTGAATATCTGTTCTTGGATATCTGCAACATCTTTTTGTACACCGCTGATCATCTGTTACTCGAGAGTGTCGACCTTGCTTTGTGTCTTATTTATATCATTTTGTAGGGTTCCTACTAACTCTTTCAAGTCTGGTTCCACCCCTGGTAACTTTGTATTGCCCCGTTAACAGGGCAATACACCGTTAGTGATATTGTTAAGATAAGTGCTAGCGCGGACAAACTATTTATAGCGGGGCTGTGATCACTTGCATGTGCGCCTACATAATCGAGTGGTCTGCTGCCTACTTGCTTCCTTGCTCCCTGTAAGTGTATTCTAGATCATAAATCATGCATCATACCAGGACAGAAGATGTCTGAGTAGGTAGTTAGACAAGTTGGTACACTTTGACAGCCATTTAAGACCTGAAAATGGCCAGACTTTCTTTGTGAGAATATGATAAATTTTTCACTTAAATGGGAATATATAAACATCTTAGAAGTCGGCATCCTAATGACAGCAAACGTTGCACAGTGAGTGATGTTTTATTATGTTTGTTGCCTCTTATAAAGTTTGCAGTGTGTGATAATCAGTGACGAAGAAGAAAAAAAGCAAACGATGTGATTTGTAAATATTAAATCTTATTTTAAATGTGCCCGTTACGACATAACATATGTAAGTACATGAGGCATATAAAACCTCAATTGAGGTGTTTGGATGTTTTTTTAAAGGCTTTGTAGGCTGAATTGTGTGGCTCCTGTAGGCTCCATTGTAAGCGGTCTGTTGATCGCATTTCCTTAATATTTAGATTGCAAAAAAAATAATAACTTACATCCATTGTCATACATCTCATAATGATTGTGGACGATAGGCAAAATCCCCCCAAAAGTGCAGTTCCTCTTTACGATGAGGCCATGTTTAAGTCTCTGTTCAAAATGGACTATCATCCAGATTGTTATTGTTTAACTTTGATACTGTTTTTTTAATCCTATGAACCACTTATGTTGTCATCTTTACCGGTCTATAGGTTTGCTTTCATGGGAGCATGTGGAACTTATTGCAGAGCTGTCAGGATGTCCACCTTTAACATATCCAGGTCTTTGTCAGCACAGTCACATCAGCAAGTACCGCTCCATATCTGGCATCTGCAACAACAGGTATGTGCCTAACTTTGTTGACAGGATAAGTAGCAACGCACAAGTAGAAATCTTAAAAATATGGTAGAGCCACCCCATCAGAGCCACCCCAAATACCCGCAACAGAACCTTTACGTAGAGGACTTAGGGGTAAGCTGAGCGATCTCATTGTCACATCCTGTTTGTGTCATTTAATCATTATCTTGTTGTTGATGTTACTTTAACAAAATTGTGGCATCCAGAAGAAGTGTAAACAATGCCTGACGCTCTTTTTTTTAACTTATCTTGAGCAACCAATGCTAACACAGCTCAATTCCAACACGTATCTCGTTCCTCTCATATGAACGTTTATTCTCCTCCCTTATTTTCGCAACAACAACACTTCCTACTTATTCGTCAGTATCAAATCCATTCCACTTGTTCATATAGAAAATGCCCACATCACTCAAAATCCAGTCCGCATTTTCTCTGCGACCTTGCTTGCGGTCCTTGGACTTGTTCATATAGAAAATGCCCACATCACTCAAAATCCAGTCCGCATTTTCTCTGCGACTTTGCTTGCGGTCCTGCAAGTGTACGAAGCACATTAGCACACAGCACTGCAGAACAAGAATGTGAAAGGATGCAAAATGGTCATAATAAACTTTTTCAAGAAAGTAAGTATTCATCACTGCTTGTAGTAAAATGTATTAGCTCCATTTTACACCAGGTCTGTGTTTGACAAAAAGTTACATTACCGCTCTAAAACAATATATACATAAAGAAAAAAAAATTGTAAATAATTTAGTTTTTAAGTTTTGTGTTTCTTGTAGAATCTATATAAATAAATATATACATTAGCCTATTGTTAAAATAATGAAAAAAACATAATTAAATATATTTATTTTATTTTATTGTTACATTAATAGCTGTTGTATTATTATAGGATGAAAAGGGACAAGCAGTAGAAAATGGATGGATGGATGGGCTTGTTAAACATTTCATAGGATTTTCAGAGGGAGGAAAAACCAAGACATTTAATATAAAATGTAAAATGAATAAATACATAAAAAGAAAAAGAAAAAAAATAGTTAAAAGCCATCGTCACGGGGAGCATTTCTTTTCGTCCCGTGCATTTTTTTTACAGTCCCCGGGACGACGGGACTTCGTTAATCTCAATCCCTGGAAGTTACATTTTATTGTTTGCATTATTTGTTTCAGCATTGCACTTTGAAGATGGTCCCTCAGCTCTTTGACAGCTTTGGCTCTTTTTCAGATCAGAAGACGGACTCCAAGTTTTTCTTATTTAGCCGTTTGTGAAGTTTTGTGCTCGTGCGCTACGTTCGCTCGCATCCTGTGCATCTCCTGGGGGCTAAGATAGTGACGCCACTGCGTTACACTAGCCCCCTCTTTCAAAGTCCCTCGTCCCTGAGGGGGACAACAAAATCTCTCAAGTGGGCTGGTCGTCGCCCACTTGAGAGATTTTGTGACAGCACTCTGCCTGTTTGGGGAAGAAGTTACAGAAATCGCTACATCTTGTGAAGGTTAGGACGATCCCTAGTGGTTAACTCCACTCATAGTCTTGCAAGAGTGCCCGTGCCCCGGTACGGTGCTAGTCGGTCACATTGCAGGACAACTTTTCTGCCACGAGGTGGGAGTTGGACAACTTCCCCGAGTCTTTCCAACACTGCAAGGGCCCATCCAGTCACTGTCTAGGTAGCATCTTCCCCTTTTCCGTTAGGAGTTGTACACTCACGCCAACTCTTTAGCAGTGAAATGTTGCCCTTTTTCATGCACGTCGTAATTCCTCTTTTGTTAATAGCAAGCGTTCCGCAGCTAGTTCCTAGCGAATTCATAGGCTGACTCCAGCCGGTCTTGTAATCTCTTGGCGTACTCAGCTCCTGGTGGACCCGTTGGCGCATACCTTTTAATGCGGGCGTACGGATCTCTCGGCCCAGCATCAAAACAGCTCAGCTGGAGCAGGAAATGTAACATACCTGACCTGTATGCCATCAGCAGGAGGGGAACATGGCAATCTCAGTCCCGCTGTTGTCCGAGGGGAACATGGCATTCCCAGTCCCGCTGTTGTCCTAAGATGTAGTTAAATCTCTCTACAAGCCACCCTGTCACCACTCTGTGGGTGACAGGGTGTGATCCAGGTTTTCCGAGAGCCAAGTTTCTCGCACAATGTTGCAAAATGCCTTGTCTCAAAGTTTCTGTCTTGATTGGTGTGGATGATCTCTGGGGAACCGAACCTGCTGAACATTCCTTCCAACAGCGCATCTGCAATAGTTCCAGCTTCTTGGTCGGGCAATAGTTTCAGCTTCTTGGTCGGGCAGGCTGTATGCTTCAGGTCACTTTGTAAAGTAGTCCACGGCTGTGAGGATGTAGTGGTTACCTCTTTCTGTGTGAGGGAAGGGCCCGAGGACATCTATCCCCACCTTCTCCATAGGACAAGGAATTGCTGTAGCTGTGCATGTGATCTGTCTGTGGGGCCCTTCTTTGCCACGCAGCTGTCACAATGCTCACAATAGTCAATCATATCTCTTCTGTGTTGACCAATAAATGGCTTGGCGGAGGTGGCTTAGGATCTTGAAGATGCCAAAGTGCCCAGATCTCGGGACTCTGTACACTTCTTGTAGGACCGACTCTCTCAAAGCTTTTGATACCACCACTTGCCAACAGATCTCCCCGATGACTGGTTCTCTCCAGCCTGTTGTAGCAAGCCATCAGACGGACGCAGGGTTTCAAACATTGACCAGATTCACCACAACTTCCCTGACCATTGGAGTTTTCTCTCCAGTGACTGAAGCTTTACTGAGGTAGGTAAAACGACAACCCCTCTTGGCGCCACCTCTGTCTTTATTATTTTTGCAGAGGACTCTGTGTCCACTAATGCTGTGCAACGTATCCCACCACCTCCTCGACAGTCACAGGAGTGTACCAACAGTTCCTTACCCAGGTTCATCCAATTACTAGGAGGTGTTCTGGCTAGCAATCTGTTCCGCCCACTGCCTGCATCCCCTTCTCTTGAGCAACCTGTAATGTGTCCTCCTTGGGGTGAAGTTGGGACATATTTTTAGGGGCTCGTATTGTCCCATCTTTACAGCCCCTGCTCCATTTCTCTTATTGACTGGGTATGTGGGCAATCACGGAAAAAGTGTCAAGCCTCACCGCAGCTCCAACATGTCTTAGAATGCTGTCTTGAGCGTCGATCGTACGTAGTGTGGCTGCCCGAACCAACTAGGCCAGTAAACTCCATCCACCCTGGGTCCCCTGGCACCAGGTCCAGCCCCTTTTGTTCTTTTACCTGAGGTGTATCACCAAGCACGACCCTCTAAGCACAGCATCTCTCTCTCTATGTAGCCTGCTCAAGGGCTGACTGGAGGCATGTGGGATGGGCCAGGAGTGTCTGAACACGCAAGTCAGCTGATAGCAGGGCCTGGAGAAAGTGATTGCGGGCAAGCTCCCCTTGGACGGCCGCAGGCATGTGAGCATGGGTGCGGTGGACCAGTCCCTCGATGTCGTTATAGCCAGGTCCCCGGAATCACTTCACTCTGTTGGGCTAAGTAGCAGCAGACTTGACAAGGCATCGCCAGTGAGGCAAATTGCAAGCTGGAGGGCCATTTCCTCTGAAGATCATCTTCCAACCTGTGCCAACAGTTCAAATTGGGCAGGAAATGCCTCCCAGTTCGCTTTGCCATAAAACCTCGAAGTCTTCATTGAGGGCGGAATAGGGATAGGATTGGTCTTTATTGTCATTGCACAAGTACAACGGAACTTTGTTTTCAGCACAAACCCGTTCAAGATTAGACAAACAAACAGTGTACAGGGTTACAGAACAGGAACGCTGATGGGTCGCCACAAGGCGCCCCGTAAAAGATGGGGAAAAAAGGTAAAAAGCTGGGGAGGATGAGTAAAAAAATACAATCTAGACTGGGCTCCTAACGGGGCCCAGTCTGGAGTGGGAAAAAACCCTCCATAGCAAAGCACATATACATATTACAACATACATCTCGAGATATCTAGCAACAGAGGGAAGGGAGTGTGGGGTCATGGAGGTAGGCCACAGCTCTCAGGCGCTGACCATCCTTTCATCACCCCTATGGGATTTGCGTCGAGGGCTTTGGATTGGGAGGGGTGGGGTATGTATGTGTGTGGCGTATATTTTTGTTGATGCATGTTTGTGTGTAAGCCTGCAGTGTGTCTCTGTTACGCGGCCTTGATGTCATGCAGTCGCTAGTCCAAAGTCAACAACAACTGGTGTGTGTCCATGAGAGACAAGAAGGGAGTTTGTTCTGTCTTTGCTGCACTGTCCTTCGGGAGAGTTTCGAAGCCAGGGAAACAATCCAAGTTAGAATGTTTTGTATACGAGTGAAAATAAAAGTTGATTTTCACTCTAAATTGTCTATGACTGGTCCTCAAACCTGCGGGGCAGACAGTCCGATGTGATCCAAAATCACAAGAGTGTCCACAGTTCTTCCCGCATCCTCCAATGATTTGTGGCAGCTTTGGGGTACTTTGAAGACTGCCAGCAATTTCCAATTTGTCGACAAACCAGAGCAACACTTACTCCAATCAGCAGATGTCCTGTTGTCATAATTCCGAATAGGTAGATATCTTCACGTCCTTGCGGCACTCCTTCTTCTCCCAAGAGTCCGTCGTGTGTCCAGCAACAACCGCTCCGTCACGACAAGCAGTTTTCCCTCATGGCAAGCAGTATGCGCTGCAGCTGTCGACGCCGTTGCTCTCCTTTCTCCCTCCCTCTTTCTTTGTGGCGAGCTCCACGGCGTCGACAGCTGCCGCTATTCAATCTTGACAAAGTCACCAGGAAACATTGTGGCATCCTGGTGACGTAGCTGGCTGAGCACACAAGAAGCGGTTGTATGCGCAAAGTTTTACTTCTGACATCAATTGTAGCATCCTTAAGAAGTGCACACAAAGGCTGACACTCTTTTTTTTTTTTAACTTTTACTCAGCTAACACAGCTCAATTCCAACACCTATGTTGTTCCTCCCACACGCACGTCTCGTCCCTTCCTCCTTATTCGTCAATCGCCTTCCAGGCGTGGTACATTCACGACATCAACCCCAGCAGGTCGTTACACTATGTAAAAACTAGTTCACTGAATGAAAAAAACGTATGTCGTCAGCGGGTTTGTCTTGTTAAATAAAAACTCCCTAAGTGTCTGTCAATTTTGGATTGACCGTCTTAGATTTATTTTAGGGTGGTTTTAAGCAAATAAATAAAATTTTCACAGTCGTCCTGGAAAGAGAGATACATTGTTGAGATTGTGAGGGGTTGCCACTCACAAATCAGGGAGGGTCCTACACCGGGGCGAGGGGTCCTGTAGCACCATCACAACACTGTTTAGTCCCAATTCACTCCCCCCAGCGTTTTAGGGCCCTATTATGCAAAATCAACTTTTGTGACCTATTTGTACTTGCTGTTGTGTATGTGGGATCTGCATTACTCCAGAAAATTCGAAGTCAAACTATTTTGCCTTCTTTCCTCTTTCCTGTAGAGTAGCCGTTTAGAATTTGCCACATTTGTGACGTCCGAATGGTGACATCCGCTCCATCTTTTGGCCACCCAATCACAGTGCGAAATATGAACTTTTGAGCCCATCTTTCCTTAACCTGTCACCGGTATGATGCCATCTTTCTGTGGCCAATCACACAAGCAGGTCTATCTTTGTAAACGTCTATCAAATGTCCAGCTCCAGCTTTTGGCTGCCCAATCACAATGTGAATGCAAAATTTATTGTCCTGCCCCTCAGTGCGCTACTTCCTCCAGATCAAGAGGTGAAAAAACGGTTACGTACAGCCAAAAGCTAAATGATACTGTGTCTTTTTAAAGCGTCTGTAAAGACACCTGCAATGTTGTTGATAACCTTCAGGCCTCAACACAGCACTGAAACAGCTGTGATTAAGTTGACGAATGTACCCGCCTGAACAGAAACTGAACAGACTTAGAAAGATTAATTAACTAATCAATTAACTGCTATTGGTACTTTTTAATCCGTTGTAACTATGACACATGCACGCTGTCACATTTATTCAAGTACCGCTGCAAAGCGTAAAACAAGACAGCTAGATTTACGTGTCATTGGAATCGCAGATGGAATCAATGTTCTGTAGAAACAGAATCTAAATGCGAAAAGTCACGGAAATTGGCATAATGGGATTGAGATGCTGTCATTGAGAAAGGGGAAATCATGTTTACAGTGCACTTGACAAACACTCACCTCCAGCAAACGCTCTAAACACGGCAGCCCTGCACCCTTCTGCCTGCCTCGGGGACACACGGCCGCCTCAAACTACTAAACTAACTACTGAATACAGAGCTAAACATGTCCCAAATGACATTTATGTGTCAGGTGATATGTTTCTTTTGCAAATATGACTACTTGTCGCTCTAAAGCTGTGTCAAAAACACTTGCCACTACTGCAGCCTTTTATGGACGCTACCGCTGAATAAACATCTTTATTGGTAAGTTCATGTTCACTTGACAGCATCAAATACTATAGTAGGAGCACTAGTGTTAAAATGATGACTAAAAATGATGACAAATGTATTTGTACATTGTTAATGCGCTTTTTCTTATCTAATTTCCTTTTTCTTATTCACTTTGGCTGCTGACCCATGACCTGATCTCAGATAAGCGGAGGAAGATGGATGGATGGATGGATGGATGGATGGATGGATATTCACTTAGAATGTTAATAAAACAGTCGCCGTCTGACATCAGTCCATCACGCCATATTTGCGTGACTTCAAAACACACCTTGCTTAATTGCACACCCACCTATTATGCTGAATGATTGCACAGATTTACATGATATATTATTATAAAATATACAATACCATGTAAAAGGTATGTGCTTTACCTACATAAATATTTTTTCCAGCTGAGTGTAACTGTAATGAATGAAAACAGTGATGGATCTGTGTGATGTTTACACGATGATAACATACCTGCATTGCACCTAGCACTGCTAACATATTTGACTTGTTTAAGACTTTAAAAGCAGGTGTTGATAAAATACTTCTTTGTTGTGAGATGTTGCATGATATTAACCTCTTGTGCCAATAAAAATGCATTTTTTAACATCATCTTTTTACATAAATTACATATAGTACCGACAAGAGTCCCGATGAATACCGGTGTTGATAAGGAATATTGATAAGGGTATCATATAAAACGATATACATCCCTACTGCAGTGGCTTCCTGTAGCTCAGAGAATAGATTTTAAAAAAGCTCTGTCTTTTCATGTTTTTTTGCCAAAGTACCTCTCTGACATGTTAGATCCATATGAACCATCTCGGCCTTTGAGGACCTCAGGGAGTGGTCTCCTGCTGGTGCCCAGAGTCAGGACGAAACATTGTGAGGCTGCGTTTCAGTTTTATGTCCCTAAAATCTGAAATGGACTCTTACAGAAGAGCTGAGACAGGCCTCAACATTGGCAATGTTTGAAATCAAGGTTAAAACACCTGTATTTAATTCTGTATACGACAACTGAACGTTTTTTTATCTACACTCTTCGATTTGAAATATAATTGTGGTTGTTTTTGAGATAATTTTATTTTATGTTAATTTGAATTATGATTATTTTTACGATAATTTTGCCTGCTTGTAATTTTCTGTAAAGCAATTGGAATTGCCTTATGTACGTATTATATATAAACTGTTAATAACAAGTGTATACATGTTCGAAATAAACTAATTAGCTTATTAATACCTGATCAACTTCCTGTTTGTGCTTGTATGACACACAAACTGGACAAATGTGGTTATTCTGCGCTGCAGATACATTTTATTAAATTTAATCAGTTGAATAATGATGATGGAATGATCTGCATTAATCCGTTCATTTTTATATCCCTGATTGGTAACAATCAATATATAAACACTAAGGTAAAAAACTAAACTACACATTTCGTACTCAGCTGTTTAAACGATCAACATAACTTTTTTGACGTTGATATTTCAGAGTCGTTGTGATAGCAATAGTCATTCCATGTTCGATGCCATCTTAGGAGGGAGTGTGACAAATTCTTTGTCATCAAAAATTCACACTCTGAGTTAAAGTTAATAATTTTTCAGCATTCCTTATTGTACAACCACATGGGTGTTTAAGGAGTTTCTTTAGAGATCCTCTATTGTTCGATCAATATTAAACTTTGTTTCTTTTGCCAGGTTCAATCCTCTCTGGGGAGCAGCCAACACTGCCTTGCGCCGATGGCTTCCAGCTCAGTACGAAGATCAAGTACAACAACCCAAAGGCTGGAACAGAGGATATCTCTATAATGAATTTCAGCTTCCCACGGTAATCTGCAAAAAAAAAAAATGCTCCAATTTAGGGGGGAAAAAAGGCTCCTTTATACATCAATATGCACAACAGTTATTTATTTGAATAATACATTTGAATATGACCTCCAGTATTTGTACAATATCAGGATTACAGTTGGGCATTGGGAGTACCGGGAGCTTTTCCGGAGTGGCTGTTGATTTATTATCGTATTTTTTTTTCTCTCCACCTACGGTAACTTTTCAACTCTGACCCAGGGACATGTTGTCAAGCGTATGCTTGACAACATATAAATAGCTTGTAAAACGTCAAATAATAGATAAGAGAGCGCTTAGAGTGAAATGTTACAGTAAATGTATATGCCTAGCCTTTTCCTGCTCCGTCACTAATAATGGACTATCAATCCCCTGCTAGGGATGCGTCAGAAACTAAAATCAGTGGGATAAAGTTCACAGTCCTGTATTAAAGATGTGACATTTGCAAACGAGCTAGGTATTTTAACAGTTTTTTGATGTGAACAATGACAACCGATTGGCATTTGTGAGCTGTTTGTTTATCAGCCATTTTGATTCAAGTTACCCTGGCATGTGTGCGCCAACCAACTAAACTAGAACATGAGTCGTGGTCAAAAGAAACGTAGCAGAGATTCACTTTTCTGGTTCATTGTACGGCTGTGAATTTGTGAAGTTGTTCAGGTGTAAGCAAATCAACTAGGTTTGTACAATTTGCATTCACATTTGTATCTTGTCCTCATTTTTATTCTAAAAGTGTTTATATTTCTATACACATACAGACACTTTTATTTATTATTTGTATATTTGTGTGTACTTATCTACAAAGTTATTTCGAAATCTCATTGTCAATACATATAGGATGGGATATGGGATATTATGGAATGTTTACAATGAAAACATAAGCCAAACAAAATTATTCTACAATTTTCAAAATAATTAAAACTGATAGTATTGGTTAGAATTAATATAATCTCAATCCTATAACTGCTACTTGTGATCGATTGTTTGTTTCCTTGATGACAACACAACACATCTAAATCTATGTATACATTAGGGATGATACACACACACACACACACACACACACACACACACACACACACACACACACACACACACACACACACACACACACATATATATATATATATATATATATATATATATATATATATATATATATATATATATATATCCATCCATCCATCCATTTTCTACCGCTTATTCCCTTCGGGGTCGCGGACCACAGTAAAGACAGAGACGCTGTCGGTACCTTCTCTCTCTCTCCTCAACAGTCAGCCGGGTCCTTCCCAACTGCATGGGTTCAGGAGCAGTCAACATGGTAGGTGTAGACCGAAGTGGCACGGCAGGGGCCTCAAAGGTGGGTAGGAGTTGAGAACTGAGACTGTTCCTCGCGACTCCCTGAGCGTAAGCATCAGCAGCACGTTCAGTCAGTCTCTGGTCAAACATGAGTGCTAGTTCGATGAGGTCTCTGCAGGATGTGGGTCTGTCCCTCAGTAGGCCATCCTTAATTTCCTCGGAGAGGCACCGACGGACCCTGCTCTGGAGCACCCTGTCGTCCCAGCCGCTGTCAGCCGCCAGGGTCCAGAATTCCAGGGTGTAGGATGCCACAGAGCGAAGTCCCTGCTGGATGGAGTGAAGGCGTCCAGCGGCGTACCCCCCATACTTAGGGTGGTCGAATACAGCCCGGAATTCAGCATGGAAGACAGCGTAATCCGAGCTCAATCCCATGGTCCTGTCCACAGCAGCCATAGCCCACTTGAGGGCAGGTCCAGTGAGCAAGGCAAAAATGAAAGCAATCTTAGCCCCATCAGGGGAATAGCGTGAGGGCTGGTGTTGAAAAATCAGATCGCACTGAACAAGAAATCCCCTGCACAGCTCAAAATCCCCCTCGAAAGGTCTAGGACTGGCAATCTTGGACTCCCGTTCCAGACTGCAGCGTCCTGGTCTTCGGGCTGGGGAAATAAGCTGCGGGGCTGCTGCAGCGGGGGTCACTCGCATTAGGCATTAGGCCTAGAGTGTAGTCTGGAGAAAGCTCTCTCCAAATTGTCCTCAAGAGCGGAAAAACGCTCTTGGTGCTACAAAACTCTCACAAAAGTCTCAAAGGGCTGTACAAAACACACAACGACATCCTCGGTACAGAGCCCACATAAGGGACGTCGATGTGAATGATTATGAGAAACTCTAGGGGAGACAGAAAGCAATGGATGTCGAGTGACATAATATTGTGAAAGAACAGTCCTTAGTGGATCTAACATAGTAGTGAGAGTACAGTCCGTAGTGGGGCCAGCAGGAGACCATCCCGAGCTGAGACGGGTCAGCAGCGCAAAGATGTCCCCAACCTATGCACAGGCGAGCGGTCCACCCTGGGTCCCAACTCTGGACAGCCAGCACTTCATCCATGGTCACCGGAACCGGAATAACCCGGCGAGGAGGCAGAGGAAAAAAGAAAAGAAACAGCAGATCAACTGGTCTAAAAAGGGGGGTCTATTTAAAGGCTAGAGTATACAAATGAGTTTTAAGATGGGACTTAAATGCTTCTACTGAGGTAGCATCTCTAACTGTTACCGGGAGGGCGTTCCAAAGTACTGGAGCCCGAATGGAAAACGCTCTGTAGCGCGCAGACTTTTTATGGGCTCTGGGAATCACTAATAAGCCGGAGTTCTTTGAACGCAGGTTTCTTGCCGGGACATATGGTACAATACAATCGGCAAGATAGGATGGAGCTAGACCGTGTAGTATTTTATACGTAAGTAGTAAAACCTTAAAGTCACATCTTAAGTGCACAGGAAGCCAGTGCAGGTGAGCCAGTATAGGCATAATATGATCAAACTTTCTTGTTCTTGTCAAAAGTCTAGCAGCCGCATTTTGTACCAACTGTAATCTTTTAATGCTAGACACAGGGAGACCCGAAAATAATATGTTACAGTAATCGAGACGAGACGTAACGAACGCATGAATAATAATCTCAGCGTCGCTAGTGGACAAAATGGAACGAATTTTAGCGATATTACGGAGATGAAAGAAGGCCGTTTTAGTAACACTCTTAATGTGTGACTCAAACGAGAGAGTTGGGTCAAAGATAATACCCAGATTCTTTACCGAGTCGCTTTGTGTAATTGTTTGGTTGTCAAATGTTAAGGTGGTATTATTAAATAGGTGTCGGTGTTGAGCAGGACCGATAATCAGCATTTCCGTTTTCTTAGTGTTGAGTTGCAAGAAGTTAGCGGACATCCATTGTTTAATTTCATTAAGACACGCCTCCAGCTGACTACAATCCGGCGTGTTGGTCAGCTTTAGGGGCATGTAGAGTTGGGTGTCATCAGCATAACAGTGAAAGCTAACACCGTATTTGCGTATGATGTCACCTAGCGGCAGCATGTAAATACTAAAGAGTGCAGGGCCAAGAACCGAACCCTGGGGGACTCCGCACGTTACCGTAACATAGTCCGAGGTCACATTGTTATGGGAGACGCACTGCATCCTGTCAGTAAGATAAGAGTTAAACCACGACAAGGCTAAGTCTGACATACCAATATGTGTTTTGATACGCTCTAATAAAATATTATGATCAACGGTATCGAAAGCAGCGCAAACGTCAAGAAGCAGCAACATAGATGACGCATCAGAATCCATCGTTAGCAATAGATCATTAGTCATTTTTGCGAGGGCTGTCTCCGTATAGTGATTTGCCCTGAAACCGGATTGAAAGGGTTCACAGAGATTGTTAGACGCTAAGTGTTCATTTAGCTGCTTTGCAACAATTTTTTCGAGGATTTTCGAGATAAACGGAAGGTAGGACACCGGCCGGTAGTTTACCATGAGGTCAGGGTCGAGGTTAGGTCTTTTGAGTAGAGGATGAATAACCGCTTTTTTGAATGCTAGTGGAACAGTGCCAGAGGAAAGTGATAAGTTTATAATATTTAGCACTGATGGACCTAATAATACAAAAAGTTCCTTGATAAGTTTCCCAGGAAATGGGTCAAGTAAACATGTTGTTTGTTTTGTGCCATTTACACATCTTAACAATTCCTCCAAAGTTATTTCATCAAAGAGAGAGAAACTATTTTGGAGGGCGGTATCCGTCGTAGATACAGTCGTATCTGTATTAATAGAACCCAATTGTAGCTGGGATGCATTGTCTTTAATCTCCTTTCTAATGAGTTAAATTTTCTTATTAAAGAAATTCATAAAGTCATCTGCCGAGTGGGTGGAGCTACTGGGAGGAGTCCCTTGTTGGGTTAGCGGTGCTACTGTACTAAACAAAAATTTAGGATCATTTTTGTTGAGGTGGATGAGATTTGAGTAATATTTAGCTTTCGCTAAGGTAAGCATGTGTTTATAAGTTATTAAACTATCACTCCATGCTTGATGGAAAACCTCAAGTTTAGTCGCGCGCCATTTGCGTTCCAGCTTTCTACATGATAATTTATGGGTTCTAGTTTCTTCTGTAAACCATGGGGTGCGCCTTTTAGGGGCTCTTTTTAGTTTTAGCGGTGCTATACTATCAATGGTGTTGCGCAGGGCGTCGTTAAAGTTGTTAGTGAGGTTATCAATTGGGCCTACATAATTTGGGAATGGCGCCATTACCGAAGGCAGTAGGCCAGCAAGAGTCATCGATGTGGCAGCATTAATGTTCCGGCTGCTATAGTAGTTATTATTATTATTATTAGTTTGTTGACACTGAGTCAGAACTTCGAATTTTATAAGGTAATGATCGACATTACATTACTTTAGTATACGGGAGTATCGTAAATTTGGAGGTGGTGACACCCCTGACAAGCACTAGATCTATCGTATTAAAAGTGCCCAATAATATATCATTATTGTAATTCCCCATTAATTCCCATGTATTCCCATTAATTCCCATGGACGGTGTCTGCCTGGAAATATTGACCTAATCAAAAAATTTTCAATATTTCCAAACTTCCCGAGCTTAACTTCCCGTGGTAAATTTCCGGAAAGTTTCCGGAAATTTACCGGAAACTTTCCACCCCTTTGCAACCCTAATAAGAAATTAAGTTCCAAATTGAGGTAGGGTCTTTCAAATAGTGTCTTATCCAATTAATCTTGAAGGTGTTGTTTAGTGTAATGAAATCCAGAAAGTTTAGACCACCCTGATTATAATTAAGTTAAAGTTAAAGTACCAATGATTGTCACACACACACTAGGTATGTTGAAATGTGTCCTCTGCATTTGACCCATCCCCTTGTTCATCCCCTGGGAGGTGAGGGGAGCAGTGGGGAGCAGCGGTGCCGCGCCCAGGAATAATTTTTGGTGATTTAACCCCCATTCATTGTAACAGATTTCTTGTTATAATGAATTTTGTTTTTTTCAAATAAAGTCAACAAGTATTTTTGTCAATAGTCATATATTTTGGTTAACATCTAAAGAAAGCCTGGAGATACCTTCTGCTTTGGAAAGCAAGGTTCTGCCTTTTAAGGATACATCTCTCTGTAGCCATTGGTTAAATCTTTTCTCAGTTTTTTCTATAATTCTCCTCAAGTCATGTCTCAACAACAAGTGAGAACGACAACGTCACTACCGGAAGAAGGTAGGACTTCAAAATAAAGTGACACATGCTCCCAAAACTAATTATTTGCTGAAAAAATTACAAAATAAAAGTGACAATCAATAACAATAAAGCAATAAAATAAAACGTGAGGGAATTTTGGTGGAATGCATACAATATATTTTATATACCTGCTACATACACACATTAGTTAGTTACTGGACTTGCTAAATTGCAACCAATACTATTTATAATGTTCATTTGCACTGGCTTATTCACGGTATCATTTTTATTCAGCTTTGTTAAAAACCGAATGGTGTGTCATACATTTAAATTTACTGCATTGTTTGGTTTTCAAAACAATTGACATTGTGTCAACAGGCATGGGAAGTCAGCAAGACCATAATGAAAAGCTTGTTTACGTCTAAAGACGATGCTTACTCTCATATGCTGGTGGAATGGGGCCAGTATATCGACCACGACATGACCTTTACCCCTCAAAGCCCTGGAAAACTAACATTTTCACCTGAAGCTGACTGCGTGAGCACCTGTAAGAATGTGCCTCCCTGCTTTCCCATCCAGGTAATTTGAAAGCATGTAAATACTCTATATCATCCAAAAACCTGTACAGTTCCAGTTAGACGTTTCCATACACTTTTCAGTAGAATGAATGGAATCCATTTGACATCATGTATTACTAACTAATGAACCGTTCTTTTTGTAGTGTGGAATGATTGTTGCATTTTTTCATCTTCAATTAATTTTAATTTTTCACTAATTTACAAGACTACTTACAAGACGCTTTTGTAGCCTTAAACAACTTCTTGCATAATTCTGGCCAAGTATTTGAGAGAGGTATTAATAATCACTGATTATTGTTGCACTTTTAAGTACTTTTGTTTTTCCCCCTTTATATTACACCTTAATAAAGCATTAAAACATCGCTCTAAAACCTTTTTTTAACTGCTAAAATTTTTATAACTTAAAGCCCCATTTAAGAACTTTTAGTTTTGGTTGAATTTGGTGGTGCCCATGGACAAAGCGGTAGTGCTTTGCCAGAACACCACATTTCTCATGATGACTCACATCAACTTCCAACTTTTTAATGAATGGGGAAAGGGGGAGTGACGTATGCAGTTAAGCAAATCAGCACATTTGTAGTTTTTTGTGTGGCCAGGTTCCTGCCGCCCTCTTAAAATCTGCTAAGTGCCACTAAAAGCAATAGAGACCCCCTTAGGCCATGACAGAGGTGCCATTCAACTATTTGTAAGTCCATGTATTATCCCAAAAGTTATGAAAATGTTTTAAGAAGGTTGAAAAGTTACTTAGTGCTTCTTTAAAAAGGACCTATGATAAATATAGTCTTTTCTGACTAATGAATGTTGTTACAATTTTGAATACAGGTGCCAAATGCCAAATCATCAAATCTCAAGCTTGCATGCAGCTTTTTAATCAAGCATGAATAGGTTTGCGGGGTTGTGCAGTCTAGCTACATTGTGACGTCACAGCAAGGTGGACGTTCTTGTTTGAACATTAAGTCAAGCTCTGATGCAGGCTATGAGTAAACATACAGAAAATATCAGATCAAGTATTATTTTCATCTAATCAAGGCCTGCAAATTATAACAGAGACGTGCAACATGCAGTGACATTATTGCTGCTAAAATCAGCTTTTTAGCAGCAATTACATCAATCGAATAGTGTGAACGTGTAATTAATGGTGTGACCGGGTGAATTTATATATTGTTTATGAAGTTTATTTTTGACCGTGTCTATAAGAAATAGCAGTAACAGCTTCAAGATGTATGTATTTAAACAGTGTACATTTTCAAAAGATAGATTATGACACCTTTGGAGAGGGTGGGGCGTAGTTTCATTTGCATTAACGCCTCCAAAAAGCACAGTTGCAGAAAGACTCAAAAACAGGTTATATCGAGACCACAAGGAAGGGTTTTTAATGTAGATTCAAATCATTATTGGTGCCTTTTGAAATATGATTTACATACTGGCGTGGCGCAGTGGTAGAGTGGCCGTGCGCGACCCAAGGGTCCCTGGTTCAATCCCCACCTAGTACCAACCTCATCATGTCCGTTGTGTCCTGAGCAAGACACTTCACCCTTGCTCCTGATGGGTGCTGGTTAGCGCCTTGCATGGCAGCTCCCTCCATCAGTGTGTGAATGTGTGTGTGAATGGGTAAATGTGGAAGTAGTGTCAAAGCGCTTTGAGTACCTTGAAGGTAGAAAAGCGCTATACAAGTACAACCCATTTATCATTTATTTATTATAATTTATATGTATATATATATATATATATATATATATATATATATATATATATATATATATATATATATATATATATATATATATATTAGGGCTGTCGAACAATCAAAATATTTAATCGCATTGTTCATAGTTAACTAAAAAATTAATCGCGATAATCGCATAAACTTTTTTGTCAATAAGTGTACCCTAGACAGATAATTTTCAAGTTTTTAAAAAATGACTGGAAAATGAATTTGCTTTAATGAAATGTTTTTAAACATGCTTTTTGAAACAGCTCAACAGGAAAAGGATATAAACACGTTTTTGAAGAGAATAAAAAAAATATTTGCAGTGCGTTGGTGTCTTGCTAAATGTTCTATTTTGTCGGAATACAGAATTTGTATTACTGCTTTAAGAGCACTTGCATTAAGAGGAGAGGAGTACACTTCCAGTTTCACGCATTAATAACACAAAATGTGGATTGTTACGGTCATGGTTTGTTTGTCAAAAATGTTAGGGGATATTTTTTCCACATGAATAAATGTTTCTAATATTCTGTACTTTACATGTTGTATACATTACTAGTCGTAGTAGTTTATTTTGGATATGTTAAAAATAAAGCAAAAGAAAAAAATTATGAAAAAAGGACATTTTCTTGATAACATTACAGTAAAGTACAGAAATAGAAACACATATCTCACAATGAAAACAAAACAAAAAAGGAAACAATACATAATGGTTGTTTTTTTTCCTATCCAAAAAGGAGAGGGAATAAGTGAATTTTATTTACGCCCACCCCTTATTTTATAAATCAAATAACTAGCTTTCTTATCATCGCTATCATTATCCAACAATATTACAATAATATTACAATATATCATCAATAATCTTTTATCCACTTTACTCACTTGTCTTTGGCACAAAAATACAGTACATACGTACAATATACACAGTCACATGAATACAAATACTAATTGATGGTAACACCAACCAATAACAAGTAAATAACTTCCAAATAATTAGAATAATAATAATTACGTTAAAATGTTGTGATTGTTTTACAAATTGAAAATCATGTCTTTGGATAATTTTTTAAAACAAAATTAAGTTTGGACATTCTTTTAATGTTACATTCAAACTGTTTCATAGTTTAACCCCAAATATTGAAACACAAAAGCTTATTCATGTTGTGCGTACATTCTGAATTTTAAGATTGAAATGACCCCTTAATATATAACCCCCTACCCTTTCAGTTAAACATTTTTGCACATTTCCAGGCAGTGAATTTTTATTTTTTTGCTTTTGTTATTTGTACTGTTTGTAGTTTCACAAGATCTTTAAATTTCAATAGTTTTGAATGAAAGAAAAATGTATTTGTGTGATCCCTATATCCTGTCGTGTGCTTGTGGAATTATTGCCCCAAACTTCTGCACAGTAGTGCAAGTTAATGGCATTCATATCTGCATGACAATGTTTCAACCATCTCTACATACTTATCAATAAAATTTAATATTCAGCCTATTAAACATTCTGCAATTGCGAACGATCAATCAGAACAGGTTATAAAATAATATGCCATAGTGATGGTGATATTGTGTAGTGAACTGTAATTACCCAATGTGGGCTGCAGAGGGCAGTAGCAGGCATGCCTGCAGTATTAAATCTAGTCTCAGTGGTAGCGAAAAAGAAGACTAAATTATTCAAAGAGAGAAAGTCTTTCTCCTTCACGTAGATGCTGCCATTATAATACACCTAATTTAAATCTGCCAGAAAACATTTAGTTAGGTGGAAATATCACATAATAACACAGAGTAATATAATAGCATGATCAATTGTCAGACGATTTGTTGTTGTTTTGTTTGTCACCGGGTATGAAGTGTAGCGCTATTATTGTGAAGCATGAAACTGTTGTCTAAACATGGAAGTGTATCTACTCCCATCATAAGTGCTTCTAAAGCAGGAATAGCAATTCTGTCTTTCTACAAATTACAAAATCTGGCAAGACACCAACACACAGTGAGCATTTTTTTTTAATTGTCATTAAATTATGTTTGTCTTTTTTGTGTTGAGCTGTTTAAAAAAGAATAATGTTTAAAACACATGTATCTAAAGCAAATTAATTGTCCGTACATAGCGTTAAACTCCTCTCTGAGCTGCCACCTTATCGTGGTAGAGGAGTTTGCGTGTCCCAATGATCCTGGGAGCTATGTTGTCCGCAGGCTTCCATGCCCTCTGGTAGGGTCTCCCAAGACAAACAGGTCCTAGGTGAGGGATTAGACAAGGAGCAGCTCGAAGACTTCTATGTAAATGCAAAAACCGAGACTACGATTTCCCTCGCCGCTACGCGGGTCACCTTGGCCACCTTCTGGAGCCAGGCCCGTAGTTGGGGCTCGATGGTGAGCACCTGGTGGCCGGGCCTGTCCCACTCATAGGAGGGGCCATAGAGTTCGGGTGCATTGTGAACTGGGCGGAAGCCGAAGGCGGGCACTTGGCGGTCCAATCCTCGGCTACATAAGCTAGCTCTTGGGACGTGGAATTTCACCTCGCTGGGGGGGAAGGAGTGCTTGTGCGCGAGGTGGAGAGGTTCCGGCTGGATATAGTCGGACTCACTTCGACGCACAGCAAAGGCTCTGGAACCAGTTCTCTTGAGAGGGGCTGAACTCTCTTCCACACTGGCGTTGCACGCAGTGAGGGGCGACGGGCTGGGGTAGCAATTCTTGTTGTCCCGGCTCAAAGCCTGCACGTTGGAGTTCAACCTAGTGGACGAGAGGGTAGCTTCCCTCCGCCTTTGGGTGAGGGGACGGGTCCTGACTGTTGTTTGTGTCAGTGCGAGGACTATGGGATGGTTTGTTTTCCCGAGATGCAAAGAAATTGGAGTGGACATGAGGTGAAGGTAGGGACATGATTTAATTTTACTTAAAAAAAGGAACAAAGGTTGCAAACAAAAGACGCGCACAAGGGCGGAAGTACAAACTTGGCTATGAACAAAACTAACACTTTGACAAAAAACTATGAACATGAAACCAAAAAGACACTTACTATGACGTGAAACGATCAGCATGAACTATGGTAGCAGAAGTAGCATGGCATGAGGTGAGCAGAGTTAAGACAATGTTGCCAGGCAGACTGCCTGGCAACTGAAAGCTTAAATAATAGTGACATGATTACAACAGGTGCGTGTGGCCAAATAACTCCGGTGCGTGAGTCCAAATGCATGACAGGTGAAACCAGTGAGTAGTCATGGAAACAAAAACAATGGAGCGTAAACAGAAACTAAAGAGTCCAATAACTAAACAAAACAAAACATGATCCAAAAGACATGACAGTTTGTGCTTATGCACCAAACAGCAGTTCAGAGTACCCACCCTTTTTGCATACACTCGGGGGCGCACTTTCCAGTACTCCCCCGGGTGATTCCCTTGTCCTACTGGGGGACTTCAACGCTCATGTTGGCAACCACAGTGAAACCTGGAGAGGCGTGAATGGGAGAAATGGCCGCTCGGATCTGAACCCGAGTGGTGTTTTGTTATTGGACTTTTGTGCTCGTCACAGATTGTCCATAACAAACACCATGTTCAAACATAAGAGTTGGCTGCGTTGGTGGGGTAGGATGCCGGACAGACCTGGCAGGCCCAAACCCATTGTGAGGGTCTGCTGGGAACGTCTAGCAGAGTCTCCTGTCAGAAAGAGTTTTAATCCCCACCTCCAGAAGAACTTTGAACATATCACGAGGGAGGTGCTGGACATTGAGTCCGAGTGGACCATGTTCCGCACCTCTATTGTCGAGGCAGCTGATTGGAGCTGTGGCCGCAAGGTAGTTGGTGCCTGTCGTGGCGGAATTCCTAGAACCCTTTGGTGGACACCGGCGGAGAGGGATGCCGTCAAGCTGAAGAAAGAGGGTTCTTTTGGCTCATAGGACTCCGGAGGCAGCGGACAGGTACCGACAGGCCAAATGGTGTGCGACTTCAGCGGTCGCGGAGGCAAAAACTTGGACATGGGAGGAGTTCGGGGAAGCCATGAAAAACGACTTCCGGACGGCTTCGAAGCGATTCTGGACCACCATCCGCCGCCTCAGGAAGGGGAAGCAGTGCACTGTCAACACCGTGTATGGTGAGGATGGTGTTCTGCTGACTTCGACTGCGGATGTTGTGGATCGGTGGAGGGAATACTTCGAAGACCTCCTTAATCCCACCAACACGTCTTCCTATAAGGAAGCAGTGCCTGGGGAATCTGTGGTGGGCTCTCCTATTTCTGGGGCTGAGGTAGTTAAGAAGCTCCTCGGTGGCAAGACCCCGGGGGTTGATGAGGTCCGCCCGGAGTTCCTTAAGGCTCTGGATGCTGTGGGGCTGTCTTGGTTAACAAGACTCAAGCATCGCGTGGACATCGGGGGAGGTACCTCTTGATTGGCAGACCGGGGTGGTGGTTCCTCTCTTTAAGAAGGGGCACCGGAGGGTGTGTTCCAACTATCGTGGGATCACACTCCTCAGCCTTCCCGGTAAGGTATATTCTGGTGTACTGGAGAGGAAGCTACGCCGGATAGACGAACCTCGGATTTCAGGAAGAACAGTATGGTTTTTGTCCTGGTCGTGGAACTGTGGACCAGCTCTATACTCTCGGCAGGGTCCTTGAGGGTGCATGGGAGTTTGCCCAACCAGTCTACATGTGCTTTGTGTACTTGGAGAAGGCATTCGACCGTGTCCCTCAGGAAGTCCTGTGGAGAGTGCTCAGAGAGTTTGGGGTATTGGACTGTCTGATTGTGGCGGACCGCTCCCTGTACAATCAGTGTCAGAGCTTGGTCCGCATTGCCGGCAATAAGTCGGACACGTTTCCAGTGAGGGTTGGACTCCGCCAAGGCTGCCCTTTGTCACCGATACTGTTCATAACTTTTATGGACAGAATTTCTAGGCGCAGTGAAGGCGTTGAGGGGATCCGGTTTGGTAGCTGCAGGATTAGGTTTCTGCGTTTTGCAGATGATGTGGTCTTGATGGCTTCATCTGGCCAGGATCTTCAGCTCTCACTGGATCGGTTCGCAGCCGAGTGTGAAGCGACTGGAATAAGAATCAGCACCTCCAAGTCCGAGTCCATGGTTCTCGCCCGGAAAAGGGTGGAGTGCCATATCCGGGTTGGGGAGGAGACCCTGCCCCAAGTGGAGGAGTTCAAGTACCTAAGAGTCTTGTTCACGAGTGAGGGGAGAGTGAATCATGAGCTCGACAGGCGGATTGGTGCGGCGTCTTCAGTAATGCGGACGCTGTATCGATCCGTTGTGGTGAAGAAGGAGCTGAGCCGGAAGGCAAAACTCTCAATTTATCGGTCGATCTACGTTCCCATCCTCACCTATGGTCATGAGCTTTGGGTTATGACCGAAAGGAGAAGATCACGGGTACAAGCGACCGAAATGAGTTTCCTCGGCCGGGTGGCGGGGCTCTCCCTTAGAGATAGGGTGAGAAGCTCTGCCATCCGGGGGGAGCTCAAAGTAAAGCCGCTGCTCCTCCACATCGAAAGGAGCCAGATGAGGTGGTTCGGGCATCTGGTCAGGATGCCACCCGAACGCCTCCCTAGGGAGGTGTTTAGGGCACGTCCGACCGGTAGGAGGTCACGGGGAAGACCTAGGACACATTGGAAAGACTGGCCTGGGAACGCCTTGGGATCCCCCAGGAGGAGCTTGACGAAGTGGCTGGGGAGAGGAAAGTCTGTACTGCTTAGGCTGCTGCCACCGCGACCCGACCTCGGATAAGTGGAAGAAGATGGATGGATGGATGGATGGATGGACACAGTGTTAAAACTTGACAATTATATGTCTCGGGTACACTTATTAATGATGAAAAATAATATATATCTGCGATTAATCACTATTAATTTTGAGTTAACTATGAACAAAATGCGATTAATTATCCGGAATCGGGTCGCGGGCACAACAGCTCCAGCAAAGACCCCCAGACTTACCTCTCCAGAGCAACATTAGCAACTTCCTCCTGGGGGATCCTGAAGCGTTCCCAGGCCAGAGAGGAGATGTAATTCCCCCATCTGGTCCTTGACCTGCCCCGGGGTCTCCTCCCAGTGGGACGTGCAACGAGGACCTCCCTAAGGAGACGCTCGTTAGGCATCCTCACGAGATGCCCGAACCACCTAAGCTGGCTTTTTTCCAAGCGAAGGAGCAGCGGCTCTACTCGGAGTTCTCACCCTATCTCTAAGGTAGATGCCAGCCAGCCTTTGAGGAAACGTATTTTGGTCGCTTGCGTCCGCAATCTTATTCTTTCGGACATGACCCACACTTCATGACTATAGGTGAGAGTAGGAATGTAAATAGCTCGGTATACCGAAAGCTTTGCCTTCTGGCTCAGCTCTCGTTTTGTCACAACAGTGCGGCAGAGAGACTGCAATGCTGCCCCAGCTGCTCCGATTCTCCGGCTGATTTCCTTCTCCATCTTTCCCTGACTCGTGAACAAGACCCCAAGATACTTAAACTCCTCCACCTGGGACAGAGTCTCATTCTCTACCTGGACTGTACAAACCATTGATTTCCTGCTGAGAACCATGGCCTCAGATTTGGAGATGCTGATCCTCATTCCAGCCGCTGAAGGTCAAAAACCGATGGTGCTTTCAGGACCACATCATCTGCAAACAGCAGTGACGCAACCTTTAGCTCCCCGAGTCGTATACTCTCTCCGCCATGGTCTGCCTTGAAATCTTATCCATGAAAATCACAAACAGGATAGGTGACAGAGCGCAGCCCTGGTGGAGACCAACCCCCACTGGAAACGGATCCGACCTACATCCAAGCACCAGGACACAACTCTCGCTTTGGTTGTACAGAGATTGGATGGCCCTCAGCAGGGTCCCCCTCACCCCGTACTCCCTCAGCACTTCCCACAGGATCTCCCGGGGGACCCCGTCATACGCATTCTCCAAATGCATAAAGCACATGTAGACTGGATAATCCTACCCCCAGGCCTTCTCCAGGATTACCGCAAGAGTAAAGAACTGGTTGTTCCACGACCAGGACGGAATCCACTTAGCTCCTCTTGAATCTGGGGTTCGACTATCAGTCGGACCCTCCTTTCCAGTATCTTGGCGTAAACTTTCCCAGGGAGGCTGAGTAGTGTGATACCCCTGTAATTAGAACACCCTCTCTGGTTCCCCCTTTTTGAATAGGGGAACCACCACCCCAGTCTGCCACTCCTTGTGTCTGTCCCAGACTTCCACGCAATGTTGAAAAGGCGTATCACCAAGACAGCCCCTCAACACCCAGAGCCTTCAGCATTTCTAGACAAATCTTGTCAACCCCCGGGGCTTTGCCACTGTGGAGTTGTCTATCTACCTCAGTGACTTCACTCCGAGAGATCTACGTCAACCCAGAGGTGGGACCAAGTCATTGTTTTGCAAGTCACAAGTAAGTCTCAAGTCTTTGCCCTCAAGTCTGAGTCAAGTCCCGAGTCAAGACAGGCAAGCCCCGAGTCAAGTCCAAAGTCAAGACTGGAAAGTCTCAAGTCAAGTCCTAAGTCCTGCATTTTGAGTTTCGAGTCCTTTCAAGTCCTGTTAACCACAGACTAATATATTAACACAGATTGTGTATGCTTTTCAAACGCTGTATTTATTTATTAAAACAAGTGCATTTTTAATTGCAGGAAAGAAAATTGTGCTGACATTGCACTTTATAATAGCACTATTAACCAGTCATTTTAAACATTAACTCATTCCTTTACAGAACAAACACATTGAAAAATAAAGTGCAAATGTACTTATTTGTACAAAAGTGTTAACATTGAAAAAACATGACATAACAAAAAATTTGTACTTTTTATATGTCAGTGCCCTATGCTGCATTGCATTTCCAAAAGACCAAATTAGCCAAGAGTCTGTCAGTCATTTGTGCACGATGGGGGCGTAGTATGATGCCACCATGGCTGAAAACTCGCTCCACTGGAGCACTGGAGGCAGGCACTGCCAAGACTCTCATGGCCACTCGGAACAGTAAAGGAAGAGTCTTCATGTTCAATGCCCAGAACAAAAGGGGGGAGAGAGTTGTTTTGGGTTGGTGCACTACTTGTAAGTGTATCTTGTGTTTTTTATGTTGATTTAATTAAAAAAAGAAAAAAAAGAAAAAAAATATTTCTTGTGCGGCCCGATACCAATCGATCCACGGACCAGTACCGGGCCGCGGCCCGGTGGTTGGGGACCACTGAGGTAAACAACCAACAGTATGTCAGAAAGCTAGCTAAAACGGTACACATATTCATAATATAGTATACATTTTAACTGACCTTTATTTTACTATTTGTGTCTTTTTTTAGGTGGCTAAAATACGCGGTGCTGCTGACCGCCGTCTAACGTTACGTGTGATATATTGACTAACGTAACCCTGCTTAAAAAAAATCCCTGAACAAAAAGTATGAATAAGGTAGTGAACTGCAACAGATTCCCGTGTTTGCAATAACGTTATAACGTTAGCAGTGAGTTTACAGCCTCACTGATTTAACTACACTGCAAATAAAAGTCACGTTACTTAGCCAATAAACGTTATCTTACATTCAAAACTTACCGTTCTTTGTGCAACTTCAAATGCCGGACGAAGTTGGAAGTTGTTGCCTCTCCATCAGTAATTTTCGAACCGCATGTGTTGCATACTGCAAACCGTTTTGTGTTGACCACCTCGTAATTTTTATACCCAAACGAAAGTATTTTAGGTATCATTTTTTGTTCACTGGCGTGTGGTTTGGACATGTCTTCTTCGTTGGTTGTCCTGCAATTTGATTGGATGAATGCTGTGTGATGAAAACAAAGTAGATCTAATTTGATTGGCTGTTGTACTGAGAGCACACCAGCTGACACACGCAACGCTGATAGACAAGTACACAATGAAAAATACGGAGCGCTCCCGAATAACTTTTTCATCTTTGGGTTTTGGGGAAAGTAGCAAGTCATGTCAAGTCATGTCAATTCAAAAGGCTCAAGTCCAAGTGAAGACACAAGTCATTGATGTTAAAGTCTAAGTCGAGTTGCAAGTCTTTTTACATTTTGTCAAGTCGAGTCTAAAGTCATCAAATTCATGACTCGAGTCTGACTCGAGTCCAAGTCATGTGACTCGAGTCCACACCTCTGCGTCAACCCCCCATCATCCTCAGGCTCCGCTCCTGTCAGGGAGGATGTGTCTGATGTTGTTGGGTTCCGGAGTTCCTCAAAGTGCTCTTTCCAACGCCCTACGACTTCCTCACTTGAAGTCAGCAGAGTCCCATCCTTGCTGTACACAGCTTGGGCGGTTCCCTGTTTCCCCCTCCTGAGGTGCCGTATGGTCTTCCAGAACAGCTTTGGTGCCGCCCGATAGTCCTTCTCCATGGATTCCCTGAACTGCTCCCACACCCTCTGCTTAGCTTCGTCCACAGCCACAGGCCTGTCGGTACCTTGCAACTGCCTCCGGAGTCCCCTGGGATAACATACCTCGGTAAGACTCCTACTTCAGTCGGACGGCATCCCTGCCCACCGCTGCTCACCAGGGTGTTCGAGGGTTACTGCCCCTTGAGGCATCTAAGACCTTCTGGCCACAGCTCGCAGCTGCAGATTTAGCAATAGAGGCTTTGAACATTGCCCATTCTTGTTCAATGTCCCCAACCTCCACAGGGATGGCAGAAAAGTCCCGAGTGTCCAAAACATACGGCCTCAGATCAGCTGATACGATTACAAAATCGATCATTGATCTTTGACCTAGGGTGCTCTGGTACCAGGTACACCTATGAGCATCCTTATGCTTGAACATGGTGCTAGCAGAGAAGTCTAATAAGGGAGACCGTACCTCCCAATCACGCCAGTCCAATGCATCACTGTCTTTGCCCACGTGCGCTTTGAAGTCTCCCAGCAAGACTATGGAATCCCCTGAAGGCGCCTCATACAGGACCCCACCCCTTGGGGAAGGTGTAGCAGCCTTGCCCCCCGTTAGGGTTACAATACCCCCATGGACCAAACTAAAAGAAGATGCGTTACCCGGCCCGGAGAAGCCCGGGGCCCTCCTCTGGAGCTAGGCCCGGAGGCAGGGCCCGGAGGCAGGGCTCATCAGCGAGCGCCTGGTGGCCGGGCTAGCCCCGGAGCCCGGCCGGTCACAGCCCAAAGAAGTTACGTGGAAACACCATCTTCTCCGCCATGTGGACCCATCACCCGCAGTCGGAACCAGTGGAGTCGGGAATATTGTGAACCTTTATGTATGCCTTTTTCTAATTAAATATGACTACACAATTATCCCAATGGGGCCAAAGAACACTGCATATGCCAGCACTGTACTTTGATAAAGAAATTGAGAAACACTATTGAAATCAAGAAAAAACATGTAGCAAAGTCTATAAAATGTGTTTTGTGTTGACATTTTTGGGTGTCGGAAATAGCTTCATTTGATTTAAAGTACATGATTTCTTACTGGGAAATTTTGTACGGATTGTCTGAGATTTTGTAACAGCTAACAAAACCTGAGGTACCACTGTACTCACAGTTGTGCAACACAAAAACAGCATAAACATTTTTCACAATAATTTAATTGAATACAAAATATTGATAACAATTGCCATCCTAATTAATGTCATTTAAACACTTATTCTAAAGAAGATTGTGTATTGTGTGTGTGAGAGAGGAGATAGTTTGGACAATACAACACTGTGCTTCAAACCATTCTGAGGAAAAATAACTATAATTTCATTTGTTTTTTCAGACGGATGGTAAGGTCTCAGGTACAAATAGCTGCATGCCTTTCAATCGCTCTTTGCCAGCTTGTTTCACCAGCTTTGGGACTGACATGTGTCAAGCCCTGCAACAACAACAGATGAATGCAATCACATCCTTCATTGATGCTTCCTCTGTGTATGGCTCCAGTCCAAAAGTCAACAACTTTCTCAGAGATCTTTCCAGACGGGAGGGGAAACTGAAAGTTAATAAGTACTTTAGGGACATCAAAGGAAGACCATTCCTCCCTTTCCAAGAGTCTAAGTCATCAGACTGTCTCCGTGTTGTTGGTGAACAAAGAGTGGCGTGTTTCAGTGCTGGAGACAGTCGAGTCAACGAGGGCTTACCTTTGACTTGTTTGCATACGCTGTGGCTGAGGCAACACAATCAAATTGCGGCGACACTTAAGAGGCTCAATAGTCACTGGAACCCAGAGATGATATATCAAGAAACGCGCAAGATAATTGGGGCTCTGCACCAGGTATGTATTATTGCATATAGGCCTATGTGATTCTGCAAAAAATGTGACTCTCCATTTTCTTGCTTTAAATTGAGATTGCAATTGTCTCTCTCTCACACACACACACACACACACACACACACACACACACACACACACACACACACACACACACACACACACAGACACAGACACAGACACACACACACGCACGCACACACACACACAAGTACGCACACACGCATTATATTTAGGGGCCATGTGCTTACGTGTTAAATACATTTTTATGCATGTTTAATTATTATTAAACTCATCATTGTCTTGTTCTGCTTCTATTCAGTTCTGGGAGTTATGGTTGTCTTATTACTTAATTGGAACATGCATACAAATACAATGTAGTACATCACAAATTTACAATTTCACATCTGGAAAGGAGTAGGAAAATGCAGAGTTTATTTAATCCTAAACATTTTATTTTTCTCAGTAATCACATTAAAAAGTTCAGTTCCTGTACTCAATTTGTAACACTAATAACCAAATAAGTAAATAAATAAATCAATAAAGTTCACATGAATACATAATTGGTCATTGAAATTCACATAATTTGCTGATTATGTGATAAATGATAAAATCACAAATATTAAAACCAAAAACATTGCACGCTTGCATACTTAACAATATATTCATGCATGTAATGAGCATGAATTGACAAAAAGTCAGTTAATTAATACGACCACTCCATGCTGGGAAATTGGGAGAGCAAAGAGAAAGTTTCAGCCATCAGCATGAGCATTTTAGTAAAATATCTGCATTTGTTTGTGATGCAGCTAATTAAGTAAGATAAACAAAAAACATGTCATGTAGTTATTATACAAACCATACAAATTGTGTTGGATGTAAACATAAACAGATTACAATGATTTGCAAATCCTTTTCCACCCATATTCAGTTGAATGCACTACAAGACAAGATATTTGATGTTCAAACTCATAAACTTTATCTTTTTTTGCAAATAATAATTAACTTAGAATTTCATGGCTGCAACACGTGCCAAAGTAGTTGGGAAAGGGCATGTTCACTGTGTTACATGGCCTTTCCTTTTAACAACACTCAGTAAACGTTTGGGAACTGAGGAGACACATTTTTGAAGCTTCTCAGGTGGAATTATTTCCCATTCTTGCTTGATGTACAGCTTAAGTTGTTCAACAGTCCGGGGGTCTCCGTTGTGGTATTTTAGGCTTCATAATGCGCCACACATTTTCAATGGGAGACAGGTCTGGACTACAGACGGGCCAGTCTAGTACCCGCACTCTTTTACTATGAAGCCACGTTGATGTAACACGTGGCTTGGCATTGTCTTGCTGAAATAAGCAGGGGCGTCCATGGTAACATTGCTTGGATGGCAACATATGTTTCTCCAAAACCTGTATGTACCTTTCAGCATTAATGGTGCCTTCACAGATGTGTACGTTTCCCATGTCTTGGGCACTATTACACCCCCATACCATCACAGATGCTGGCTTTTCAACTTTGCGCCTATAACAATCCGGATGGTTCTTTTCCTCTTTGGTCCGGAAGACACGACGTCCGCAGTTTCCAATTACAATTTGAAATGTGGACTCGTCAGACCACAGAACACTTTTCCACTTTGTATCAGTCCATCTTAGATGAGCTCAAGCCCAGCAATGCCAAAGGCGTTTCTGGGTGTTGTTGATCAACGGTTTTGGCATTGCATAGGAGAGTTTTAACTTGCACTTACAGATGTAGCGACCATCTGTAGTTACTGACAGTGGGTTTCTGAAGTGTTCCTGAGCTCATGTGGTGATATCCTTTACACACTGATGTTGCTTGTTGATGCAGTACAGCCTGAGGGATCAAAGGTCACGGGCATAGCTGCTTACGTGCAGTGATTTCTCCAGATTCTCTGAACCCTTTGATGATGTTACGGACCGTAGATGGTGAAATCCCTAAATTCCTTGCAATAGCTTGTTGAGAAAGGTTTTTCTTAAACTGTTCAACAATTTGCTCACGCATTTGTTGACAAAGTGGTGACCATCGCCCCATCCTTGTTTGTGAATGACTGAGCATTTCATGGAATCTACCTTTATAACCAATCATGGCACCCACCTGTTCCCAATTTGCCTGTTCACCTGTGGGATGTTCCAAATAAGTGTTTGATGAGCATTCTTCAACTTTATCAGTTTTTATTGCCACTTTTCCCAACTTCTTTGTCACGTGTTGCTGGCATCAAATTCTAAAGTTAATGATTATTTGCAAGAAAAAAAATGTTTATCAGTTTGAACATCAAATATGTTGTCTTTGTAGCATATTCAAGTTAATATGGGTTGAAAATGATTTGCAAATCATTGTATTCCGTTTATATTTACATCTAACACAATGTCCCAACTCATATGGAAACGGGGTTTGTATTAGAATTATGCAGTTGCAGGCCTCCATTGAGCTAATTACCTTTTTCCTCGCTCAAGTCACACGTCAAGTGGCAACAGGCACCTTTTTTAAAGGCAACATCTCGTAAATCATCTTTGAAAGTTTAAAAAAAAAAAAGTACCACAACACAATGCATTCCTTCTTTCCTTCAATTGATTACATTTGATAAAGAGTGTTTCTGTTATAATTCAGTTTTTTGGGGGGGGAAAGTAACAGTGATTTATTACTTGCATAAAGTAATTTTCCCAACACTGCAAATATGTGGCCAGTAATAAAGCATCTCCATTTGTTTTTTGTGATGAAATTACAGTGTTTTCTGCTTGTTTTTCTTAGATCATAACTATGAGAGATTATCTTCCAAAAATAATTGGCGCAGAGTTTTTTCAGAACCACATTGGACCCTACAAAGGATATGACCCAAGTGTGGACGCATCTGCCTCAAATGTTTTTGCTACTGCTGCATTCCGATTTGGCCATGGGACCATCTCCTCTGTCATTAGAAGACTCAATGAGCGGTACCAGGAACATGACCACTTTCCAAACTTGGTGCTGCACAGTACTTTCTTCAGTCCATGGAGAATACTCAATGAAGGTGAGGACTTTAATGTTAAAGGGGAACTACATTTTTGTTTGGAATTGTGCCTATCATTCACAATCCTTATGAGAGACAAGAAATCACTTTTTTTTTTTGCGTTGTAATTTGTAATAATCGTCTCGTTCTAAGTGGCTAGCAATGCTGCTACTGGGAACAATCTATGCTGTCTCTAAATCACTCCAAAAACACATCCAAAAAATTCCTACAGCATCTGCAAAGCTGTAGCGACATTGTTATTTTAGGAGTGAACACTGAGGAACTGTTTTCTAGCGTAGTAACACATCGTCTTGCGATGGCATGCTACGGCATTAGCTGTAAGCTAGCTTCTGCCCCAGTAACTGAATGGCTTTTGATTTTGTATTGCACAACACAAAGTTATAGGACACCAATCTGTACCGAAAAACATGAAAAATAATTTTACACTATCTTCAAAGTGTTAGCCCACATTTCATGTTGTGTTTGTACACAGCTAGCTCCACAATGTATGTAGTTCTACTAACAAGCGTAACGTGCTGCATGTATCATTAACAATATTATAGTTACTCAATGGACAGTTGTCCGTTTGGTCAAGCTGGCTGGGGATGTTTCCAATTGATTTTGTGTAGGTGAAAAAAAGTGTCTACCACTGCAGGGTTTTTAGCACAAACAATTTCTCTTTCGTTGTGATGCAGTTTCTTTGAGCAATGTTTTCCTCGCTAGATACAAAAGGCCTTTTCAACAATAATATCATTGTGTACCACTCAGTGCAGCAGAAGCACTCCATTGCTGTTGGCAGAGCTTGGCTCCAAATTCAACATTTACACAGTCAAGGCATGCCGATACTGACACTCTCGACTTTTGTGTGCTCCAATGTTTCACCCTCTCTTCGTGCTCGCTTAGCTTCTTAACTTCTATCCTGTGTATATTCAGGTTCAAAAAGGTAAGATGTGAATCCTCATTAGTCCAAAAATAAGAATTTTTGTCGACTATTACCATTTACCATTACTGCCATGATTAAAAAAACACGTGTTTGTTGATGGAAGTAGGAAGTGCATTGCTATGGGCAATTAATTAAGTGCGCCTAAGAAATAAGTTCTGTTAATGCTTAAAATTACCAAAAATACGATAAATATCGTACATATTACATATTGTATTAACGTGTCTGTTACTACATTTTATACATTATTTACTTACAGATAGAAGGATTTGAAGTTGTGTGCGAGGACTTTGAAGGCAACATCGGGAACTCCCATTGACCACATCTGACAAGCGTTTTTTTTAAATCTTTAGAATACTAAAAAAAAAGACGTGCGTTATTGTCTCTCATAATTATTGTGGATTATGTGAATGAAGTCTTTACCTGACTGATGTTGGTCATCTAACTAGTAAGCAAATTAACAGCACCTCTGCTGGTTGCAGCCAAGTTGTGCAGGGATGTGAGTGCTATTCTCATCACCTGTTCTTATTTGGCAATTAGAAGGATCACACACCCCTGTTTGCCAATCAGGATTTTTTCTACCAGTGTCGCCTCCCTCTCGACACTCGTTCATGTCTCACATTGCCGTTTTCACGGCCTGTATTATTTTCTTCTGCCTGGTAATTAATTCAATGACCTTCTGATCTCTTCTCTGCCTACTGTATCTGCATCATAGTGTCACACCGAATTAAACCAAGCACAACATATGTTGTGGTTTTCAACAAACTCTTTAGATTTTACACACATTCATTCATTCTTCATTCACGCACTGATGGTAGTAAGCGATAGCTGTGCTGGAGCAGATTGTCCAAAACATGGCTGCCAATTCACCCCAGTCTCTCCATTTATTCGTCCAATCACATATGTCAAGCCGTTTATTGTGGGTAACAACACAAATTGAATTGAGGGAGGAAGAAGGGTTCGATTAAACAACCCTTCGGTTACTGGACAATCTTCTGATCCATCCCTGTTTTCTTTGAGTCAGCTATAGTGACATAAAGTCATCTTCTGAAGGTATACTTCTGTGACAACACATCTTGCTATTTATAGTTTTGCATTTTTTGAAGATATCTGTGTGACAACCTTTGGGTAGAGAACTAAACAATGATTTTTGTTTTCTACCTAGGTGGAATTGAACCAATCCTGAGAGGCACACTTGGAACAGAAGCAATAGCAAACACAGCAAACAGTCTGGTGCAAGAAGAGTTGACAGAGAGGCTGGTTGTTCTAAATATTCCACAGCCCATGGACCTGGCTTCACTGAACTTGCAGAGAGGACGAGACCATGGTCTCCCAGGTATTATATAATTTTTCAACATTTTCTGCTGGAGAACAGTTTTATATCATTGCAGACTACAGCCACGATAATAAAGTTGTTGTTGAACAAATACCTATCTGCACGTCAATTTAAAGTCATTATTATCATCACGCATTTTGACCTTCCTGGCAACTCAGTCTGTGTTACAAGCAAAACAAAGGAGGAAGTTATTGCTGAGTAAACTGCTCTTGAGTTCAAAAACTTGGATCATCAGCAGCTTGTTTTTTCTTACCCCATGGCATTCAATAATAGATTTTTATGAGGATAGGGATGATACAGTTGGACATAGTTTTAAAACAAGTAATATAACTAATGTGCTGTGCAGAGAGTTCATAGCTAATGCTAATTTCCATTTTTTAAATAACATTCTTTAACACATCTACAATCAATCGATGTACTAAAATAAAACAAAGAAAAAACAGAAAAAACAAGGTAAGACTAGACATTAAAAAAATACCCGTGACAAGTTAATGTGCACCACTTTGTTTTCCCTTTCGTGATCTTTGTTGTGAACAAATTCAGATATGAATTTGATTTCTTTTAGTAATGTATTGCATATGTGACAGCACATGATAGAAAAGGCAGATTGTCCAAATGTAGTTCTTCGATGGGATATTTTACAATTCCCAAATGTCATTCTCCTAGTTACCCTATTACTGTTATGTATTGTAATGTTCCCAGAGAAAGATTCTAGGGCAAGTTCATGGAAATCAGGCGCCCTATGTTTTTCATGATTACATGAACATCATGGCATTTGTTGATGGTAGAAGGGACCGGGATGCCGAGCGACGACTGAGTGTTATCACCCATGCTGTTAATGTTGTTGTAAGCGTAGTCATAGAAACAAAAAACAGACATCTTATAGAAAAATATGTAGAGTAGCGTGATGCAAATAGCGCAATGCAAACTAGAAAATTCCCGCGGAAATTTTGATGGGACTGCTTTCTGTGCCCTGGACCTCTGGCCTGGGGTCGCCAGAAGCCGCCATACTTTTTAGATGGGGCCGAGTGTCTGAATCCGAGAGTTTTAGGTGTAACTGTACAGAACCACCCACAGAGCTAGCCTTAAACAGTAGCATGTGTACATAAAAATGCTAACACTCATGAGTGTTAGCAGGCTCAGACTGATAACAGTCAGCCTATTTAGTTTTTTTTTCATTTGATTTTTATTGACATCCAGCATCACACATTCCTAACCATTGCATCATATTCACATACATCATATACTGTATCTGTTGTCTGCCCCAAATGTAAAAATATTTATTGTTTATATCCCAACCATACCACCCCCCCAAAAAAAAGAAACAGCAAAAAAAAAAATAGTATCTACAAATACATCAATTAATTAACAAAAAACAAATAATAATACATTAATAATAATAATAATAATCATCAGAAATAAAATTAAAAAATATAAACAGATATATATATATATATATATATATATATTCATACGTATACACATATAGGGAGTAATCTTTAAAAAAAAGCAGTACAATCACTAATTTGAAAAATTTAAGTCAGGCTTATGGGGCGTGACATAATTGACCCAGTTTTCCTAGTATGAAGTACATTTCTCCAATTTATAATTAATAAAGGCTGTTATCTTCTCCATTTTATATATGTCCATTGTTGTTTCCATCCATTGCTTCGAAGTTGGGCTCTCCTGCGATATCCATTTCCTAGTAATGGTCTTTTTACAAGCCACCAGTCAGCCTGTTTCATATACCAAGTTATATGACTCAAAGGTGTATGGCTGCGGAAATAGAAAAAACAAGCAAGCTAACTTAAGCATGATAATATTTAGGTTGTGTCATATACCAAGTTATATGACTCTAAGGTTTGGGAATTAGAGAAAAAAGAGAACATTTAGCAAAAAAAAGTTAGCTTTTTAATGTTAGCATGCTAACAGTTTACAAGTGTCATGTATCAAGTTATGTTTGATTTGATTTAGATTTATTGGTCCCCGTTGGGGAAATTAATTTTCACTGCCGTACATTTAAACAATAGACATTACACATAACGAACAAAAATAACAAAAAGACATCATACATGACCAACACATTTAAAGGCTTGTCAGACAGGTCGGCCGGGCCTGCTATTTAGGGCGGCTATAGCTGCAGGTATAAGGCTTTTCCCGAGGCGGGCCCTCCGGGATTTGTTAATTCTGTACCTGCGCCCTGATGGTAGTGGGATGATGTATTGGTGTAGTGCAGGGGTCGGCAACCTTTACCACTCAAAGAGCCATTTTGACCCGTTTCTTAAATTAAAGAAAACAATGGGAGCCACAAAACTCTTTTGAAATTTAAAATGAAATAACACTGCATACAAAGTATTTTTTTTGCTTTGTGCTATGTATAAACCAGGGGTCTCAGACACGCGGCCTGCACCTTAATACGAAAATGTAATGGTAGTGCGGCCCGCGAGTTTTATATGAATGGCGCTTGACAGCGTCATACTTGCCAACCCTCCCGATTTTTCCGGGAAACTTTAGAATTTAAGGGCAACTATTCTCTCGAATGTCTGCTGATTTTCACCCAAACAACAATAATAGGGCGTGCCGTGATGGCACTGCCTTTAGTGCCTTCTACAACCTGTACATACAGCGTGCCAGCCCAGGTACATGTTATATGGGGCTTCTGCAGACACACATGAGTGACTGCAAGACATACTTGGTCATACCCTGTCCCCCCACACATCAACCCCCCCTCTCCCCCCTCCGTGCGTCGGTTGTGGTGGGCGGGGTTTGGTGGTAGCGGGGGTTTATAATGTAGCCCGGAAGAGTTAGGGATGTATGGGATTCTGGGTATTTGTTCTGTTGTGGTTATGTTGTGTTACGGTATGGATGTTCTCCCGAAATGTGTTTGTCATTCTTGTTTGGTGTGGGTTCACAGTGTGCCGCATATTAGTAAGAGTGTTAAACTTGCTTATACGGCCACCCTCAGTGTGACCTGTATGGCTGTTGACCAAGTATGCCTTGCAGTCACTTACGTGTGTAAGCAGAGGCCGCATACAACATGTGACTGGACCGGCATACAGATAGTATGGGGAAAAAGCGGACGCGACGACAGGCTGTAGAGGACGCTAAAAAAGGCAGTGCCATCACGGGACGCCCTCAATATTGTTGTCCGGGTGAAAATCGGAGATATCCGGGAGAGGCACTGAAATTCGGAAGTCTCCCGGAAAAACGGGGAGGGTCGGCAAGTATGCAGCTGGGCCGCATCAGAGTGGTCAAAGAGCCGCATGCGGCTCCGGAGCCGCAGGTCGCCGACCCCTGGTGTAGTGGGTGAGTCATATCCTGGACTATTGCGTTTGCCAGTCGAATGATGGACCTGTGGTTTGGATCTGAAATGTTGGGTGTGGGTAGGCCGATGATTTTAGCTGCTATGTTTGTAATACGTGTGAGTTTGGTCCGGTTGGTGTAACCATGCTTTCTGTAGTTTCATAGTGAAAAAACATGTGGATCAATACAGAAGGATGGGTTGAACGATGCTTTGGTAAAGTAATAACAGGAGGTGACTCTGGGGTAAACGGTTGCAAAACTACCTCAAAAGTAAGCCTGCTAATTTTAGCATCCAACAAGCAAACGATAGCATGCTATCAGTTATCATGTGTCACATACCAAGTTATATGACTTTAAGGTGTATGGCTGTCTAAATACAGAAAAAAACAAAGTTAGCAAAAAAAAGGAGCATGTTCATATTAGTATGCTATCATGCATACAGTTAACAAGTGTCACAAATGACTGGTTGCTATCTGCTCTTCATCAAACAATATTTTTCCATTATTGTCTTTAAAAGCATTATGGTCTGAATTGATGTCTGCACCAGGATATGTTCTGGCCATTTTTACATTATTTCGGTATCGCATGTTGATCAGATTATAGTCTATTTGGTTCCTTATGGCATCACCAGGGCTTTTCCATGTGTATAATTTCCTTGGAGGTTGTTGGTATAGTGTATTGGTGGTTGTCATTTTGTTTCTTTGGCAAAATTATTTTAGTTTATCTCCTCTTTCATTTCTTTTTTCCAGCCCAAAATGACCTGCGATTTAATCACATTTTCCTTTTCCGATTTTGGCATTGAAATCTCCCATAATACATACTATTTTACTGGATTTGGTATATTTTATTACTTCTTGTTCTTCCTCATAAAATGTTTCTATGGTTTCATCACTATGATCTTGCGTTGGTGCGTATACTTGGATTATGTTGATATCATAAGGTTTTCCTCAAAGTTTTACTAATATTACCCGATCTGATAATGGACAATAACCGATTATTGATTTTTCATTATTATTTCTCATCATGACATCAACTCCATGTGTGTGCTGTACACGACCAGAATACACTATTGTGTGGTTTTCTCTTGTTATTTTTCCACTTTCTGTCCATCTTGTGTCAGCAATTCCCATGATTTCCAGATTCATATTTTCTGCTTCTAGTATCAGGTTATCAAACTTTCCTGCTCAGTACAAAGTTCTCTAATTCAAAGCACCAATTCTTAAGAGCTTATTTTTGCTTTTTAGAGCTACACTATCAAAACATAACCTTTCCTTGGGGTTTAAGTTAGCTTCGTCATAAACTGTCCTACTTGCCGAGAAGTCATTCTCTTCTTCCCTGGAGTTTAGGTCTGGAGTTGTTGCAGGGGCCCCAACATCTCCGTTCTGTTTCGTACGTCATTTGTGATCCATTGTTAACTATGGGTAAGTCCATAGTGGGGTCCCAATCTTTTCCATGGTGGCTGGTCACAAGTCTTCTTTGTCAAGAGAGTGCCACTTGATGTGCCACACGTATTACTTTCCTGCTTTCAAAGCCATTGACATCAAAAAGTTAATCTGTCTTCCATGCCATTGCAGTATTCGTGCACTTCAGAGGTGACGTCCCCTGTACAATAGTCCTTTGGACCCTCTACTGTTCAGGGTAGTTTAAACAAATCAGGCTAATGATGTAGAGTGGTTTACCATATTTCTGTACAGATAACATGTAAATGAACAGACAATGTTAGGTCACAGTTCTTTTACTAAAAAGTAATTATTTGAAATACAAAGCAATCATATACAAAACGATTTGATTTAAAAAATAAAGTGTGCCGAGTTGTTCATAAAAAGCCGCAATGTCCAACAGTCAGAAAGTCGTCCTCTCAGTTAATAATGAATTCCTGAGGGTCAGGCAATTCCTGAGGGTCATTTTAAGCTGCAAATAACAACATATAAATAATAAATGTCAGTGTTTATCTTACGCCAACAACACAAACACATCGGCTTTAACGTTAGCTTGTTAGCATTAGCATTCTGTTCACTCGGGTTGAGACTAATAACTACACAAATGGTGTCAGTGACTACTTTTACAACATGTAATCAAGTAAATAGTTAATATTTGATGTTATTTACCTTCGTTCCACGCGTTTTTTTTCACATTTATCCAACAAAATCTATTAAGCAGCTGAGGTTGCCGCTTCGAGTCTTGCTTCATACTCCCCAGTAAATACGTTAAAAGTGTTTCTACATTTAGGCTATGTCTCCACTGAGTCGGATAACCCCTTAAACAAATAAATATTTAGCCTAAGCCCCGTTTCGGCCACGCTAAACCAGCGTTTAAGGTCCCCCTTCTTGGACAAATTTTTACACAGGGGAAGTGCCCCGTGTATTTCTTGAATCTCTTAGCTTTGTATGGACTCATTGATCGTTTACAAACTGAGTTCGGGGAGGAAGTGAAGTCAGCAAGACCGCGCCCCATACAGGAAGTGACGTCAGAAAGAACACGCCACAGCCAGCTTCATAACAAGCGAAGCTAACCACTGGAAAGCACGATTGCAGCTAATTCGGATACAACACATCTCAGAAGGCAAGAGAACTTTTGAATGTCCGGATTAGTTGTGATTCTACTTACAAAAAAACTTTGTCCCTTCCTCCCGTGGATGTGATACAGGCAATGTGTGACTACAAATATTGCTTTATGGATGTGACTGTGAAATGGCCAAGCAGCGTGCATGATGCCCGCATCTTTGCTAACTCCGCCTTTAGCGCACAGCTGAAAGATGGAACCAACCCCTCGTGTCCCAATCAACTGCTGGAAGATGAAGATCCGGTCCCTGTTTTTGTTATCCCCTGACGCCATATCTCACAAAAAAATACCCCAACGGTGGAGTCAACCAACAACAACAATACTTTGGGTATTCTCTGTGCAAGGCCCACATGGTCATCGAGTGTGCGTTTGGTCGACTGAAGACACGCGCCGACACTGCGCCGCCCCATGGACATTAACCAGACTGACCTACCATTCGTTGTATATGCTTGTTTTGTACTCCGTAACTACTGTGAAGCCATGAAGGATCCACTTAACGAGCAGTCAGTGGTTGCCGTGACTGGAGTACGACCGCCATTTTCAGCCTCCAAGAACAGGCTGGATTGCAAAAATAAAGGTGAAGGCAAAAGAGTGAGGTGTGTCCTGACCAGATATTTAGATCCCTAGATTAATTGTTGTAAAATGTTCTTTATCGCATTGTCTACTTTCTCATGTCGAATAAAGATTTGATTCATGTATTATGGCTCAGGTGTGATTCACTACAATAGGTCCCCCGAGCACACTGGATTCTAGTTAATTGAAATACCACAACACTGGATATTGTTCAAAGGAGATACATTTTAATTTAAAAATTTGCACACAAAACACAGCAAACAAATGTAAAATGCACAGCAAACTATTTACAATATAGCTCTTTTAAATAACAACTTCACAGTGAAGTAAAGTCATCTACTGGAGAGCTTGTAGCCGATTTTTTATTTTTTATTTTTCCCCCTGCACATGCGTGCTACGTTGCGTTGCAACGGAGAGCGGCGGGGGTCTTAAATGGTGGCATTGTTGTGTGTGGACACGGATAAGGTTAGGTGGGATTTACCATGGAGAATCTTAAAAAGGGCCTCAAAACACTTTCTTGTGGTCTACATAATATGTAATGATGGTTCTTGGTCAAAAGATTATGTTTTACAGACCATCTTCAAGTCGCTTTCTGACCTTTGCTTCAGGATGCATCGTTTTGTGGGCGGTCTTTTTTACATGGTTTTGTTGGACCGGTGTAGCGTGCAAGGACGGGGGTCGAAAATGTGTCAAAAGATGGAGCTAACTGTTTTAATGACATATAGACTTTTCTTAAATCAATAACAGAGCAGCAGCATTTCCTCATCCATGGCTCACTAGTGCAACAACAATGTGTCCCGTGAAAAAAGGTCCGACTGGCACGCTTTAATAACTAAAGTTCCGTCGGTGAATTATGTAAGCCCACTACATGGGTAGTTTTTAGTGCTTCCATAGCGAAATATAAATGAGAACTTTACGTTACTTTATAATAGAAATGGCAACAGCAGAGGATGAATGTCCCATAACTAGAAGATAGAGAAAAATAAGCTTATTGACTGCAGTGTTGCCACAAACTACAATAGCGGACACACGCACATTTTCAGGATTTATGCAGATCCCAAATACACATCAGCAGGTACCAGAATATAAGGAAAGTTGGTTTTGCATAACATTACGAAACAAAACGCCAGATAATATGTCTGCCAGTAGGTGCCATTTTGCGGTCCTTATACAGGCACCATAATATTTTTTCTGCCTTGGCACTCGGAGGAGGCAGTCACATTTTTCATCCCTCTCGATCTCTCTCTGCTTGCTCTTCTGTCTTTGTCATGTCTATACTTTTTGGAGCCTCTTTCTCTGCGCTGTCCTCCAAATCTAAACACCAACTTGGAATTGATTAGCTGGACTCTCAACTCACTTGCCAAAATCTTCTCGACGAGGAAGAGAGGTTCTGGGGAGCCTGGCTGTCCTGACGGAACGATTGCTTCGGAGTACGTGAGAGACTCCTGGGAGAAGTGGAGAATCATGTGCCTCTCGGTGCTCTCCGTTGAGTACGTGGAAGACATCTACCTATTTGGAACCGTGATCCCTGGGCATCTGCTGATTGGGCTGGGCATTGCCCTGGTATATCACCAAATTCGGAAAACGACTGCATTCAAGGAGCCCGAAGGCTGTCTGTTGCAAAAGAAGGCATGGGTCGAGCTGTGGGAACACAGACTGTGGCGATTTCTGAACTAAATCACATTCATAATCTATTTATTTACAGACAGACATAGTTTTGTATTTCATTATTGTTTCTTTTGTTAATATTGTCCGTACTGCAAAATGGTCATTCCTAGAAGCACACAGTTAAAATATACATGATCATATAATATACAAAATACAGAACAATACAATACATTTCTAAATCTACCCACCAAATACCCATTTACAATTTCATTTATAAAAATAAAAAGGAATCTTTAAATCCACCAAATCAGTCTCACTATCCTATTATTCAAATTTGATTAGAAGATTACATCTTGAAGATCTGCGATGATCTCATCATATATACAGAGGTCAAGACCAAAAGTATGCGACGAATGTGATTTCCATAAGGGGTGTGCTAAATGTCCTAAGCATAACGTTGCAATAAATGTATCTTTGATTTGACTCCCTCGCATGGAAAAGAAAGAAAAAAACGCTTTTGAAAAATAATTCCATTCGAAGTAACGCAACCAAGTTATGGCCAAATATACCGGTATGCAGTATATACCTCTGTGGGGGGAGGTGTAGTCAGTGCTGCCAGCAGGAGAAAAAGTCACCGCCTCTGTCCGTGGTGCTGAGGACAGAGTGCCATCAGAAGGGGGCGTGGTAGTGCTGACGGCGAGACATAGCTGGCAGGTGATTAGATTTCACAGGTGGTACGTTTTAATCTAATCATCTGTTGTCCTTAACAGTAAGCGGCCGGTAGCAGGAGGAGGAGGAGGATACGGACATGGCTGAAAAGTCACGTTCTATTAGGAGAGAAAACTTTTTTTGACAACTGTGTCATTAAAACATTGTTAAACCTACCCGTTTGGCTGCGGTCTGACAGTGGTGTCTGACAGTGGGACTGCGAGGACGCAACCTCCACATTTGGCGCCCAATTAAACAAGAAGGACAATGTCGACACCAAGCCCAATAGCGGCGCTGGGGCAGCTCATAGCCGAGGTGTCAACATCGAACCAGCGGCAGAGGGAAGCCATGCAAGAGCAAATTTCGCAGCAAAACCAAGTGCTGTGAGCGCTGGTGGAGCGGTCCGGAGCAAGGACACCCACGGCGGCAGCGCCAACATTGGCGGCCGTGAGAATGCACTGGATGGCGGAGGCGGAAGATCCGCAAAATTTCATGGAGATGTTTGAGGTGATAACAAGAGCGTGCGCATGGCCAGAAGACGAGTGGGCAGTACGGATGTTACCCTTGCTGGCCGAAGAGGCACAGCGGGCAGTGCTCAGCCTGCCACCAGCGTCCCGGGTTAGTTACCGGGACATGAAGAGAGCGGTACCGGACCGGACGGGAGGCTCTAAGGAGGACCACAGGCGCCGGTACCGGACACTGCGGTTGGGCCAGGACGAGCGGCCTTTCGCCCCCGTACAACAACTACGGGACACAGCGGCGCGATGGCTGCAACCTGGGGAGGTCAGTGACATCATCGAAAAAATAATGGAGGAACAATTGTTGGAGGCAATCCCGTGGGTACGCTATCACTGTCCTCGGGACTTGGCAGCGGCAATGGCGTTGGCGGAGGACAACCTGGCTGTCCACCGCAAGAGGAGGAAGGAGGAAAAGGCCGCGGAGGCAGCGGAGTGTCCAATTCCGGCACCGCGCAGGATGTGTGTGCCGCCGGCAGAGGGAGCCCAGCCGTGACCACGACTGAGAAATAACCCTCTTATGCTTTCTTCCCCTCCGGTCCCAGCCGCTGCCGACGCTGTGTGTCCCCCGCAAATTGTTCCTCGAATGCCTGGGCACGCGTGCTGGAGGTGTGGGCGGTTCGGACACCTGCAGCGGGAATGTCTATCAATGGAAGTGGGGCAGGTGATCCGGGTTGTCGACCCTTCGGTGCCCTCCCCCGGTTTACTCCCTTGTATCTTTACCTATGTACCGGTAAAGATACAAGGGAGTACACACCGGGCGATGGTGGATTCGGGCTCCGAGCAGTCCATGATCCACCAGAACCTGGTTCGACCCGGGGCGTTGAGAAAGGTTACACAGGTGCGGGTTAAATGTGTGCATGGGGATATTCACGAGTACCCTATCGTGCCGGTGGAATTTTTTTTCAAAGGGGAAAAACATAATGGCTGTAAGTTTGCACCTTAATCTTGGGAACCAATTGGCCGGGGTTTAACGGGTTAATAAAGCAGTGCGCAGGGGTGCGTTCATGACCGGTAAGGACAGGGGATAGCCGCGCTGTTCTCAGCGGCGACGCGAGATTATCCGACGCTGCCGGGGGGTAGGGGGAAGAGGAGCCGGCGGGGGCTTCGCAAGAGGTTTCCCCGGTTCCCCAATGGCGCCCCATGGATGATTTTCCACTCGAGCAGTCTCGAGATGACACTCTGTGCGTGACCTGGGATATCAATTGATGGGCAGCGGGTTCGCCCGGGGATAGCGCGGGATTTCCCTCACTTTGCATTGATTAGGGACAGTTTATACAGAGTGAGTCGTGACACTCAGACAGGAGAGGAAATCACCCTGGAAAATCATTTCCTGGCGTCGCATTTTAACCCGATGGCCGGTCACATGGGGAATGATAAAACACTCAATCGGATAATGGTCCGTTTCTATTGGCCAGGCATTCAGGCAGACGTATGCCGCTGGTGCGTGGCTTGCCCGAACTGTCAACTAGTCAACCCCGCGGCCAATACCACTCATAGAGGTCCCATTTGAGCCAATTGGCATGGACCTCGTCGGACCATTTCACCGAGCACCCAGGGATATTGCTTTGCGCTAGTCCTGGTGGATTACGCAACGCACTATCCCGAAGTAGTACTGCTGCGCTCCGTCTCTGCAAAGAGTGTCGCGCAGGCACTGTTTCAAGTTATGTCCTGAGTCGGAATCCCGAAAGAGATTCTGACTGACCAGGGCACACCCTTTATGTCACGCACATTAAAGGAACTGTACAGATTATTGGGGATTAAATCCATTCGGACCAGCGTTTACCACCCAAAGACTGATGGGCTGGTAGAGCGGCTTAATAGAACCTTTAAATCCATGATCCAGAGGTTCGTACACGAGGACAAACCAGATTGGCATAAATGGTTAGATCCCCTGTTATTTGCAGTGCGGGAGGTTCCTCAGGCCTCCACGGGGTTTTTCCCCATTTGAACTGTTGTTCGGCAGGAAGCCGCGTGGGGTGCTGGACCTAGTTAAAGGAAGCTGGGAGGAAGGTCCAAGCCCCAGTAAAAACGAAATTCAATATGTCACGGACATTGGGGCACTTGTCACGTGAGAATTTGCTCCGAGCCCAAGAACGTCAGCAACGCCTGTATAACAAGGGGACACAACTTAGACAATTTTCACCGGGAGAGAAAGTACTTGTATTACTCCCAACGTCCAGCTCCAAATTACTCGCCAAGTGGCAAGGACCCTTTGTGGTCACACGACGAGTAGGTGACGTGGATTATGAGGTCAGGCGGGCTGACCGGGGCGGGGCAACCCAAATATACCACCTCAACCTCCTAAAAGGTTGGAGGGAAGCGAAGCCTGTCTCCATGGTGACGGCGATAGCGGAGAGCGAGGAGTTGGGTCCGGAGGTTCCCCCCTACCCCCGGCACTTCCATCTCCGCTGTGATAATCATTTTACGCTGTCACAGAAAGCAGATGTGGCCAATTTGCAGCAGCATTTTGCTGACGTGTTTTCCCCCCTGCCAGGCCGCACGAAACTCACCCAGCATCACAAGAGACCAGCCCAGGCATGAGGATGAGGTTTCGGCCCTATAGGCTACCTGAACACAAACGCAAAGTAGTACGGGAGAAATTAAAAAACATGCTGGAATTGGGAGTGATAGAAGAGTCACACAGTGCATCGTGCAGCCCCATAGTTCTGGTAGGGAAGAAAGATGAGTCTGAGCGGTTCTGTGTGGACTACTGCAAGGTAAATGATGTGTCACGTTTTGACGCCTACCCAATTCCGTGGGTCGACGAGCTCCTGGACCGGTTGGGCACTGCTCGTTTTTTCACGACACTGGATTTGACTAAAGACTACTGGCAGATTCCCTTGTCTCCAGCGTCTAAGGAAAAAAACGCATTCTCCACTCCGGAAGGTTTATACCAATTTGTGACCCTTTCGTTCGGCTTGTTCAGAACCCCGCCACATTTCAGAGACTTATGGACTGCGGCCCCACGCAGCATACGCTGCCGCCTATCTGGATGATGTCATCATCCAGGGGGACAACTGGAACTGACCAGCCCACTAACTGATCTCACACGAAAAGGTGCTCCAGATCTGGTCCAGTGGACGGAGCAGTGCCAGCAGGCATTCGAGAAGGCGAGGAAAGCACTTTGCGAGGAGCCGGTACTGCACATGCCTGATTTTTCCCTCCCATTTTTTTTGCAGGCGGACGCGTCGGGCTGAGGGAGCTGTTTTATCCCAGCAGAAGGGGGGCAACGACCACCCCGTCCTGTACATCAGCAGGAAACTGTCAGAACGGGAAACCCGATATAGCACGGTGGAGAGGGAGTGCCTTGCCATCCGGTGGGCGGTCGGTGCCCTCCGGTACTACCTGTTGGGACGCCCGTTCAGCCTCTGCTCGGACCACAAACCCCTCCAATGGCTCTACCGCATGAAAGATGCCAACGCGCGGATCACCCGTTGTTATCTCGCTTTTACAACTCTACCATTTCAGAGTGATTCATAGGCCGGGGGCACAGATGGCCGTGGCGAACTTTCTCTCCCGCTCTCATGCTGGGGGGAGTAGCCGCGGCCGGACGATGTCCCGGCCTAAGTCTGGCGGTAGAGGTATGTGGGGGGAGGTGTAGTCAGCGCTGCCTGCAGGGGAAAAGTCACAGCCTCTATCCGTGATGCTGAGGACAGACCGCCATCAGACGGGTGCGTGGCAGTGCTGACAGTGAGACACAGCTGGCAGGTGATTAGATTTCACAAGTCCTTAACATTTCTGTTGTCTTTAATAGTAAGCGGCCGGGAGCAGGAGGAGGAGGAGGATACGGACGTGGCTGAAAAGTCACATTCCATTAGGAGAGAAAACTTTTGTTGACAACTGTGTCATTAAAACCTTGTTAAACCTACATGCTTGGCTCCGGTGCCGTGTCTGACAGTGGGACTGCGAGGACGCAACCTCCACAACCTCAAAGGACGAAAAAGTTGTATTCAATCATGATCACTAACAACACTTTTACTCTTATAGTGTTTGGACTTGTGGAGCGAAGATACATTCTGAGATCACTAATAATAACATTTAGGTGACTGTATGTACATATTTAAACCAGCATGTATAATTTTGAAAATCGAAAATAGGTCAAAATTGTGCAAACGATCACATCAAATGTGAATAATCAAACCATTACTGTGTACTAAGTGCGAGGGATTTGATTTTATGATAAATGAATTAACTTCACGCAATGTGCTTTTCAGGATATAATGATTGGAGAGAGTTTTGTGGACTCAAGCGCATTCAGACACTTGAAGACTTAACACATTTTGTAATAAATGGAAGTGTTGCTGAAAAGATACTTCAAATCTACAATCACCCGAACAACATAGACGTGTGGCTGGGGGGGCTGGTTGAGATTTTTCTACCCGGTGCAAGAGTTGGTCCTGTCTTTGCATGCCTAATTGGAAAGCAGATGAAGGCACTTCGTGATGGCGACAGGTGAGATCCACACTGTAAAGTTGCTCAACAAAAGTCATAATTTTTTGAAAATAATAATTTCTGTTCCTGAAGATTTTGGTGGGAGGCAGAAAGTATGTTTAACCAACAGCAGCGGGATGAGCTTCTGAAGTTTTCGCTGTCGAAGATCATCTGTGACAACAGTGACATCATTGAAGTCCCTCCTGATGCTTTCAAATTTGAGAAGTACCCTTCAGGTTATGTTTCATGTCATGATTTACCAGCAATTAACCTGGAGGGGTGGAGAGAGGAAAATAGTCAAGGTGTGCTTGATAAAGTAATTATATATGTACAGTGTATGTATATATAGATATATACAAATATACCGTATTTTCCGCACCATAAGGCGCCCTGGGTTAAAAGCCGCGCCTTCAATGAACGGCATATTTCAAAACTTTGTCCACCTATAAGCCGCCCGGTGTTGTAAGCCGCATCTAACTGCGCTAAAGGAATGTCAAAAAAACAGTCAGATAGGTCAGTCAAACTTTAATAATATATTAAAAACCAGCGTTCTAACAACTCTGTTCACTCCCAAAATGTACGCAAATGTGCAATCACAAACATACGTATATCAACATGGACAGAGCTGCGTGAAAAAAGCCACCCGGCCTCTTCGCGTAAACTTAAACTTACCTTAACCACTCGCTCATCTTTTCTTCATCCATCCCTTCGAGTTAGCTTTTTATGATGACGCCGGCTGGAAAGGTCTCTTTTGGCAAGGTCTTCCTTTTGAATATCACCATGGGTGGAAGTTTCATTAGCATGGCAAGCTAGAACCACAGTGAAGGATGACTTCTCATTCCCTGTGGTGCGAATATTCACAGTACGTGCTCCCGTTGTATCCACGGTGCGTTTCACAGGAATATCAGTTGCTGTGAAATAGTAATCCGTGTGTGGATGGAGAGATTGCGTCTTTTCATGAACCGGATCCCTGACGCTTAGTTGGAGCCATTTTGTGGTCTTTACAGATGTAAACACACAAAGGAAATGAAACGTACGGTGATATCCGCGCGCTTATTCTACTTCTACGCGGGCGGGTGGTTGCTTACAGTAGAAGAAGAAGCGCTTCCTGTTCTATGGGGGCGGGTGCTTACCTTGGCGGTTGCTTGCGTAGAAGAAGAAGCGCTTCCTGTTCTACCGGGAAAAAAGATGGCGGCTGTTTACCGAAGTTGCGAGATCGAAACTTTATGAAAATGAATCTTAATATTTATCCATATATAAAGCGCACCGGGTTAAAAGGCGCACTGTCAGCTTTTGAGAAAATTTGTGGTTTTTAGGTGCGGCTAATAGTGCGGAAAATACGGTATGTGTGTGTGTATATATATATATATATATATATATATATAATGTATATACACCATATTTTTCAGACTATAAGTCGCAGTTTTTTTCATAGTTTGGCCGGGGGTGCGACTTATACTCGGGAGCGACTTATGTGTGAAATTATTAACACATTACCGTAAAATATCAAATAATATTATTTATCTCATTCACGTAAGGGACTAGACGTATAAGATTTCATCGGATTTAGTGATTAGGAGTGACAGATTGTTTGGTAAACGTATAGCATGTTTTATATGTTATAGTTATTTGAATGACTCTTACCATAATATGTTACGTTGACTATAAAATGGGACCCATTACCTCCCTGCTTGGCACTCAGCCTCAACGGTTGGAATTGGGGGTTAAATCACCAAAAATGATTCCCGGGCGTGGCCACCGCTGCTACCCACTGCTCTCCTCACCTCCCAGGGGGTGATCAAGGGTGATGGGTCAAATGCAGAGAATAATTTCGCCACACCTAGTGTGTGTGTGACAATCATTGGTACTTTAACTTAAACATACCAAGCACGTTCTCAGTTGGTTATTTATGCGTCATATAACGTACACTAATTCAGCCTGTTGTTCACTATTATTTATTTATTTTAAATTACCTTTCAAATGTCCATTCTTGGTGTTGGATTTTATCAAATAAATTTCCCCAAAAAATGCGACTTATACAGTGCGACTTATACAGTATATGTTTTTTTCCTTCTTTGTTATGCATTTTCGGCTGGTGCGACTTATACTCCGAAAAATACGGTGTATATATATATATATATATATATATGTGTGTATATATATATATATATATATATATATATATATATATATATATATATATGTATGTATGTATGTGTGTCACCATTTTACGTTATTCTTTTCAGATTTTAAAAGCTGTGGCTGGCCAGGACAGATCAAGCATGGGGATTACGTGCTGTCCTCGATACCTGGAAAACTGCTGGCTCTGTACTCCTGTCATCATGGCTTTGAATTGACTGGTGCTGCTGTAATTTTTTGTGAAGGACATCAGTGGAGCAATCAACCCCCACAATGTGATGGTATGTTCACGACTCATCAGGAATATTCAGTGAATGTCAAACATGTATATACTGTAGGTCTTGTTATTTACAGCCACGTAAAATACCAAATGCATTTAACCATGCACATTGTATGCCATGAGCGGGCATATTTTAGATTAATTTGACTGCTATTTTCGTTAGTGATCCGTTCCAAAACGTCAAAGACTGAATCATACAGAAATCAAATCAATGACTCCCACACTAAATAATGCAAGTCCAATTAAGTTGTCCCAGACACACACAAATGTTAAAAGGGATCTATAATTATTTTCCTCGTTTCTGAATTATACATCTTGTTACAATCTTGGATACTTGTGTTAAAAATGGCAACACATCAATTCATAGGGTTTAAGCATTTTGGCGTGAGCTTGCACGGAGTTTTCGATGCCGCTCTTCGCTGGATTTTGCATTATGGCTAAGTTGTGACATAAGTACTTACAGTATGTCAGTACTTATTTGGACATTAAGTCGAGCTCTCAGGCAGCGGTGGAGTAACTCTCTCTGCTTCAGGCTATAAGAAAACACAAAAGTAGTATTTTTTTTTTTTGCAAATATATTTTATTGAATTTTACAGTTAAAATCTCATTTGACAGTCATACTTTGCTCACGCAGACCCTTCATACAGGCACACATCCACTCACACACACTCACATGCACACTTGAGGAGAGAGGTGCACTTGAACTTTAACAACTCAAGGTTTACACTATAGACATTATTGGAAAAAATACCCAGATATTGTATATATATCCATCCATCCCCCTCTGGCTCAGGATCAGCAGGCTATCCAGACCATAACAAGATGGATGAATATTCCTCGGCATCAAGGATCTTTAGGAAGTGATCACAAGATCACCTCCCGAGGACCTCTCCATCGTTCACACTTAAAAAAGAAGAAGAAAGTCACAGGCCTTGATCAGATGCAAAAAAAATACACAATAAAAAGTCACAAAAAAAAAGCAAGTAAACCGTGACAAAACTATATCAAAAGTGACACAAAAAAGGAATAGTAGTGTGGGATCAATACAAAAAACAACAATAATAAAAAAGGAATACAACTACAAAAAAAGATATGGGAATTTTTTTTTTCAAATGTCTATAAGTTATGATTCAATATACTGTATGTCAGTAAAGGTTTCCAGGTTAGTTCCCATTTATTCAGATTTGTAGAGTTTATAAATCTTATTTTTTCAAGAGTTATTACATTCACAAGTTCATTTAACCAGTTCCTGAAGTTGGGTGCAGATGGTGTTTGTTATGTCCTCGGTTTCACCTATATGCTTATTTTGGTGTCTTAATTTAATAATAATCAGGCAACACGTTTCAACTCAATGCCTCAGATCGCTCCCGTTTATTAACAACTTCGAGAGTCTAAACTCTCCCTCGCTCTCGTGACGCCATACACTGAATACAGGCTACGGTGGCTCGGACATGACAAAACAGTACATGACATCCCTCCTTTCCTTAGAAATAAACTTCAGGTTATTTTCAAATATCAAATATAAACATTAGGCAGTATTCAACACATTTCTTATTAAACACATACTCAACTATTCTGTATGTTTCCTTGGTATTCTCAACCATGCATACATTCACTATTAACACACATTTTCACTCTTGAACAGTCGATAAATATATATACTTTAAACTTGCTTTGACCTTACTTTGAACTTGTTCATTTCACATTACAACATCACTCAATATTGTCACTAAACTTGACTCAAACATTTCTCCCTTTTTTTTTTTTTTTAATGTTACTCCTACACCACCAGATCGTAACAAGATAAGAGTCTATGTCATCACATAGTCTGCCAGCTTCTGTGGCAAATGTATCTCTCTAGAAGGCCTCTGTGTCTCTCGGGTATCATGGCTGGTGATACTCTGCTCTGCGCGTTGAGCAGGTTGTGTCTCTCTGTTCATTGTCCTCAGCGTCCTGGGATGCATCCATTCTGGTGAGTGTCTCATGAGCGCTGTTGTATCGTTTCACGAATGTTGTATTCCTTGTGTATCTGGCTCCTGTTGGAGACTCAACAACTACTTGGTTTCCTGATTTGCTCACCACCTTATGTGGCGTTTATCAGTCTTTTCTTGTCTCACCAGGACAGGGTCACCAACATTGACATCTGAATATCTGGCTCCACGGCGTTCATCTGCATAGATCTTGGATTGTCCTTTTTGTTCTGCGTCTCTTACTTCCAGATCAGTGTGTGCTGCTGCCGTGATGCTTGGCAACTTCCCCCTCATTTTTTCGATTGAAAAGCAACTCAGCGGGGCTCTTCCCCGTGGTTGTGTGACCGATGTTTTCACGTGCTTAATGCCGTTGGTGTCACAGTACTCACTGAACTCCTCTGATTTAAACTGAGGACCCTGGTCTGGCCTCAGTGTGATGGGAAGTCCATGTCGACCGAAAATTGTCTCTCGACTGTCTATCACCTTTGATGCAGTTGTGGATTTTAACACGTCATATTCATAATAACGGCTGTAGTAATAAACTACAACTAGAATTGAGTCACCTGTCGGCAGGAGTCCGAGTAGGTTGATTTCAACATCTTGCCAAGGCCCCTCCGGTAACTGTGTTGGTCTCAGAGGTTCCGCTGCATCTGGGCGAGCAACAACTTGGCAACCGTGGCATGATTTACAATGTCTCTCAGCTGCTTTGTCCATAGTTGGCCACCAGACTTTGCTCCTGAGGTGCTGTTTGGTACCGACGACTCCCAAGTGTCTTTCATGTGCTAGTGAGAGAGCGCGTGCCCGCAGTGCTTGTGGCAGCACGATGCGCGTCCCGCGTAGAACCAGTTGTCCTATCACACATAACTCACTTTCTACAACAGCATATGCTGTGCACTGTTTCCCAGTAGACGTGATAACGGGTCTGCTATGTTCTTTTTGCCCGAGATATGTACTACTTTAAAATCATAAGGTTGTAGCCTTAGAACCCATCGCTCTATCGCACATGGTTTTGAAGTGGACTGTAGATATATTCTAAAGGCTTATGGTCTGTAACCAAATCAAACTGTCTACCATATACGTATGGGTGTAACCTCTCACAGGCCCATACAAGAGCCAAGGCCTCTTTTTCTGTCTGAGAGTACCTACGTTCGCAGTCAGTTAGACCACGACTGACGTAACATATGGGAACATTCTCTCCCTTCTGGCTCTGTATTAACACTGCTCCTAGCCCCACTGGACTAGCGTCTGCGATAATCTTGGTTGGTGCATCTTTTTTTTAAAGTAGGCTAGTGTCCCTGCTTTGGCTAAGCCCTCTTTCAGCGCCTCAAACGCTTTTTTCTGTTCGGGACCAAATTCAAAAGTAGTGTCTTGTCTTGTCAGACGTCGCAGTGGCTCTGACAATGTTGCGAACTGTGGAATAAATCTGCTGCTGTAACTCACAAGTCTGAGGAAGCTTCTCACTTCTTATGCATTTTCCGGCTCTCTTGCCTCGCTCACAGCTCTCACTCTCTCCTCTGTTGGACCGATTCCCTTTTCAGACAGCAGGATTCCCATGAAGATTAGCCGATCCATGTTGAACTGGCACTTGTCAGAATTCAGCGTCAGTCCACATTCCTCTAGTCTTCTCAAGACTGCATGTAGTCGCTCGTTGTGTGTTTCCTTATCCTTCGCGTGAACTATGACATCATCTGAGATGTTCTCCACCCCTTCTATACCAGCAAGTGCGGCAGCGATTTCATGCTGGTACTGTTCGCTGGCTGAAGACACGCCGAAGATTAGTCTTTTGTATCTGTATACTCCATTGTGGATGGCAAATGTGGTAATACCACGCGATTCTGGGGTCATTTCGAGTTGGTGGTAGCCCCACTTTAAGTCCAGTTTGCTGAACACCACTGATCCATTCATCCTCTGTAGCAGTTCATCCACTGTTGGAATAGGGTATCTCTCTCTGATGATTGCAAGGTTTGCCTGTCGCATATCTAGACACAGTCTGATTTCGGAGTTTGCCTTGGGTACAATGACCACTGGGTTTACCCATGGTGTTGGTCCATCGACCGGTTCTATGATGTCTAGATCTAAGAGTTCTTTAATCATAGCCTCCACAGACGCCCATTAGTTAAAGGGTATACGCCTGAGTGGCTGTGCTACTGGTGTCACCTCTGGGTTTATGTGTAAATTTATCTGTTTTGTTTTTAGCTTCCCTACCGCCTGAAATACAATCGTGTACTAGTGCTGAAGTGACTGTTTCAGGTCTGTGACTGCTGATATGTTGGCCCCTATTTTCAGTATACCTAGTTTCATGGCTAACTCCTTTCCCAGTAGAGGTTGTCCATCACCTCTGATTACTATGAATTCTGCTTGTTCACTGCGCCCTCCTATTTTTACTTGGCATGTGAGCGCCCCTTTAATAGGTAAAGGTTGGTTGGATGAGTAAGAAAATCATTTTCTCTCTAATTTTGGAATATAAGAGTGGCATTTTATTTTCTCTGCTTTTAACCTTTCCCATGTCTTTTCATCTATCACATTACATGTAGCCCCAGAGTCAATAAGCATCTTCAAGCTAACTCCTCCCACATTCATGTTAAGTCTCTCTGACCTGTTAGTGTCATTTAGCATAAAAGCATAATCATGTTGCTCTATCTCTATGTTATGCACTTTTTCTTTTCCTGTTGCGCCTTTTGTTTTGCATTGTTTGGCAAAATGGTTTTTACCGTTACACCTGTGGCATGTTTGACCGCGTGCCGGACATTAACGATCCCTCCCAAAGTGGTCAGCATGTCTGCACCACTAGCAAGTTTTGTCTGTTTTCTCTCTGTCCATGCCAAATTTTCCTTGTCCTTTCTTCTGATATTTCCCTCCTTTCTGTGTGACGCAGTTCACAGACACCTCTGCTCTCTCCCCTTTCCCAGATATTTCCGCCATTTGTCCCTCAATTAGCTCACATTGTGCCGCCAATTCAAGTGTGCGAGCGAGCACCAACCCATGTCCTTCTTCCAGCAGTTTACGGCGAATATAGCTCGATGTGCATTTGCTAATAATAGCATCTCTAATCTGATCGTCTGCACCTGCACCAAAACTACAGTCCTTTGCAGCACGTCTTAAACGTGTGGAAAATTATTGTACAGTCTCACTTGGGTTTTGTGTAATTTTGTGAAATGTCTGGCGGGCGAAAGTGGGTCTGGCGGGCGAAAGTGGCGTTTACTTGTGGCACAAAGTATAGACTTAGACTTAGACTTCCTTTTTATTGTCATTCAAATTTGAACTTTACAGCACAGATAAAAACAAAATTTTGTTACGTAGGCTCACGGTAGTGCAGGATAAAAAAGCAATAAGGTGCATATATAAATAAATACATATATATAAATAATATATACATATATATATATAAAATAAATAAATATATATAAATATATATAAATAAATAAATAGATTACTTTTCAGATAAATATATTGCACTTTTTCCACATGCGTCCACATTTATGGATGTATGTTATATTGTCTTTTTTATTCCAGCGAGTTCATCCATTTTGGGGGGAGTTGAGGGGATAATTTAATTATGATGCGTTCAAGAGTCTTACGGCTTGAGGGAAGAAGCTGTTACAGAACCTGGAGGTTCTGCTTCGGAGGCTGCGGAACCTCTTTCTAGAGTTAAGCAGTGAAAACAGTCCTTGGTGGGGGATCCGTTCAAAGCAGTAACAGCATCATCATAGTCTGCTGCACCTCCCGTGTTATCCAGTGTTGAGAAGATGTCCTGTGTGCCCGGTCCTGCATGATGCAAAAGAAGTGCTCTCCGTCGCTGTTTCATGAAATCATCTGTGTCTTCTGTGATGATCAAACCTTTTCCATCAGCAAACAGTTCAAGTGACATTAGCCATCTTGTCCACCGCGGTCCCAACGTCGCCGGGTCGGAGTAGCAATCAAACGCAGACAGGCTCGTCTTCTCCATGCTAATGCTATGCTAATGCTATGCTAATGCTATGCTAATGCTATGCTAATGCTAGCAGCAACTTTCTGTTACACTTCAGATTAAACTTCGGTATACTGGCGTTATCTCACTTGGCTTGTAGGCTCTGTGCATCACTCGTCGCCATTGTTATGTCCTCGGTTTCACCTATATGCTTATTTAGGTGTCTTAATTTAATAATAATCAGGCAACACGTTTCAACTCAATGCCTTGGATCGCTACCGTTTATTAACAACTTCGAGAGTCCAAACTCTCCCTCGCTCTCGTGACGTCACAAACTGAATACAAGCTACGGTGGCTCGGACATGACAAAACAGTACATGCCAGTGTTTTCCAGTCTTTGAGAATGAGTCTTGGCCAAAAGGCCAAGACCGTCCCGAGAAGCAACACAGCTGTAATATATTTTGGAAGTTTTTGTGTTCCTGAAAACGACCCAAACAAGATTATATCCCTGTCAGGGACACGTTTTCTCTGATATACTCCCGAGTAAAAGAAGAATATGCTAGACCAGAATGATTGAATAATTGGACATTCCCAAAACGAATGAGACAGTGATCCTTCAGCAGATTTACATTTATCACAAAGTGGAGATGTATCAGGATAAAATTTGTGTAATAAGACTTTGGAGTAATAAAAACGATGAATCACTGTAAACTGCATGAGCCTATGTCTGCTGTTAATTGAGCAATTGTGAATTTGAGGGAGTGTCCGTTCCCATTGCTGTTTGGGTATTGTTGTTCATAGTTCCTGTTCCCATGCTCTTTTAACACCGTCTGCTGATGTCATGGGCATAATGAAGCAGCTGCCAAATTTGGCGATAAGCTTTTTATTTGTAGGTGATACATTTAGTGATTCTTAGACAGGGTGTTTTTCATTTACCAGCTTAGACTTTTAAATATTTTCTCTAATAAATGTTCTTACCTGCAAATAGTGAAACCAACTGAATTGGGACAAATTAAATTTGATTTGCAATTGCTCAAATGACGCAAGTCTGTCCTCGAAATAAATGTCTTTTATGCATTTAATTCCATTTGAGTACCAGTTAAAAAAAAATTCTGTCTGTTATCGATGGAATAAATGCATGATTGTGACACATTGGTGAATACATAGTTACATTGGAAATATTCAATTGTTTTTTAACTTGAGAAATACTTTTGATAGAATTTCTTACTACTACATTATTGCTTGTTGATTTAATAGAAGAGACTGGTTTAGTAAAAAGTAGAAATAGCAATGACGTGTAAGGTTTAACTAATGACTGCAGTTCCAATTTCAGCCACAAGGGAGCAGAATTAAGTGATTAATTATTTGGGAACCACATCTTCCAATAGGTCAATGCTTTCAGATTTGATGCCCAGTAATACTTTTTGAACATTGGAAGACCCAGGCTTCCTCCCACCTCCAAAGACATGCACCTGGGGATAGGTTGATTGGCAACACTAAATTGGCCCTAGTGTGTGAATGTGAGTGTGAATGTTGTCTGTCTATCTGTGTTGGCCCTGTGATGAGGTGGCGACTTGTCCAGGGTGTACCCCGCTTTCCGCCCGATTGTAGCTGAGATAGGCTCCAGCGCCCCCCGCGACCCTGAAGGGATTAAGCGGTAGAAAATGGATGGATGGATGGATGGACCCAGTCCCCCTTCCTTTGTAGATCTGAATACGTGCTTTTTGGATATTCTGCGTTTTTTATATCCTCACACAAAATCTAGAACTAAAGATTCAAGTTTTTGGAAAAAATCTGCAGGAATTCGAATAGGTAAGTTTTGAAAAAGATAGATACATTTTGGCAGGGTGATCATTTTGATAGCATTCGCTCTACCTAACATAGAGAGAGGTAGGGTCTTCCAATACTCAATACACCCTTTCAGTTTCTCAAAGGCTTCAGTAAAGTTCAATTTTAGTAATGATTCATAATTTTTAGATATTTTTAAGCTGAGATAGGATATGTAGTTTTCGGCAACTTTAACTGGGTTTTGACTGATCTTAACATTATCTCCTAGGAACATACGCTCGCTTTTGGACCAGTTTATTTTATAACCAGACATTCTAGCAAACGAGTCTACATATCCTAAAAGAAGTGGTAATGCAATTTCTGGTTCAGTAAGTGTAACAAGTACATCATCTGCATAAAGTGAGATGAGACTCTCTGATGTGCCCACTGAAAATCCTTTAATATTAGAGTTCATTCTTAAACCAATAGCCAGTGGTTCTAGGGCCAAATTAAAAAGTAAGGGCGAAAGGCAATCGCCACGCTGCGATGCAATTCAAAACTATCCGATGTTACATTATTGGTTGTGACATATGATTTTGGTGCAAAATAAATTATTTTAACCCATTTTATAAAATTTTCTCCAAATCCAAATAATTTGAGAACATGAAATAAATAAGCCCACTCAATTGAATCAAAAGCTTTATGAGCATCCAGAGTCAGGACGGCTGCCTTTTTGTTTCCTGTGCAGTCCGAGTACAAGTTCAATAATTTCCGTACATTGCCGAAAGAAGGTCTGTCCGGGATGAAACCGACCTGGTCCGGATGAATAATTTTTGTTATGTGGTTGCTTAACCTTTTTGCGAGTACCTTAGTTAGGATCTTATGGCCTAGATTGAGCAGGGAGATAGGCCTATAATTGACTGGATGGAGTGGATTTTTTCCCTTTTTTGGTATTATACATATATGGGCTTCATACGAGGAGTTTGTTGTTTAAGAAAGAGTAATTTAACATTCTAATATTGTAGGGGACAGTATTTCACTAAAAGCTTGATAAAACTCCGCACCAAATCCATCTGGACCAGGGCTTTTATTCACGGAGAAAGATCTCAGTGCTTTTACCAGTTCTTCAGTTGAAATAGTATTGTCTAAAGAGTTCAGATGAGTTGGACTCAGTTGAGGTAGGTTTAATGGAGTAAAAAAATAATTTAAATTATTAGCCGATATAGCTGAACTAGATTTATATAATTCTGAGTAGAAGTCTTTAAAGACATTGTTGGTATCCTGTAAATCTGTACATGTTTCACCTGTTTTTGAGCATATTTTGTGGATAGCAGCTTTGGTTTGATCTCCTTTGAGCTGTCTAGACAGAAGTTTTTGTGGTTTATCAGATATTTCAAAATGTTTTTGTTTATTTTTCAGTAAGAGTTTAGAAACTTCCCCGTGAAGAAGAGAGTTTTATTCATTTTTCAGTTCCAGCATCTTATTCTAGTCAGACTGCAAAATAGAATTTATATGAATTTCTTCCATTTCTTTAATTTCTTTTTTTAATTCTTTCTGCCTTTTTCTTGCTTCTCTTTGTTTTGAGCTTTCAAATGAAATTATATATCCTCTCACAGTAGCTCCACAATGTGGAGTCTGATACATCTCCGTTATCATTCACCTCAATAAAATCTTGGATAATCTTGTTCATATACTCTTTAAAATCTTCATATATTAATAATTGTGGAATAAATCTCCATTTTTGTTTGATTTTAAAGAGATCAATTTGTATCTGCAGACTCACAGGGCTGTGATCTGAGACGATTCTACTGTGGTACTCAGGATTACTGACATTGGAGAGGGCAGAGGCTTCCCCTAAAAAGTAATCGATTCTCGTGTAAGAATTGTGTACATTGGAGTAAAATGAATACTCCCTTTTATTAGGATGTTTTGTTCTCCATATGTCTATGATATTTCTTGATCTCATAATATAACTAATGGTTTTAGTTGAATGAGCAATTACATGAGATTTAGTTGACAATCTATCTAAAGTGGGATCCAAAAGGCAGTTAAATTCACCACCAATGTAGATATGAGAGGAGCTATCGTCAGGAAGTAGACCAAAATGATAAAAGTTTGAGTCATCGGTGTTTGGTCCATAGATATTCAAAACAGTTACTGGGTAGGATGTAATATGACCATTTAATAAAATAAATCTTCCGTTAGAGTCAATTATTTTTGATGTAAGTATGAAAGGCACATTTTTATGAAATAAAATGGCTACACCTCTAGCTTGTGAAGTAAAGAGTGCATGATAAACCTGAGATATCCAGCTAGGTTTGAGTTTATGTTGATTGTCTTTACAGATATGTGTTTCTTATAAGAAAAAAACGTCTGCTTTTAATGAATTTAAGTGTGAAAAAACCTTTCCTGCTTTGATATTTTTGGCTAAGCCCCTGACGTTCCATGAAACTAGTGTGATTTTTTTTCTTACAAGTTGAAATTAAAGTTTTTTAGGGTATTTTATTTTTACATGAAAAAAACCCTTAGTAATTGGTAAGTTGAAATATGATTGTGCACCTCTCTCCTCCACATTCATGCTCAGATTCACACATACACAACACTCACACCCCATTGTTCCCCCCTCCCTCTGTCAATATCATGTGTAGTTCAATGTTTTGGAGTGAAATCTTCATTGTGATGTTGTCCATAAGACGTCGTGTTGGTCGATTCCCCAGTCCAAAAGTCCCCCAACCCCGTCTTCAGGCGTAGGGCGCATGCTAGTAGTTGCGTTCACTGATCCCAGCAATAGCTCAGCAGCGAAGTGTTTTTCTTTTTTTTTCCTGTGTCCGCCGGTGAAATAAACCTCAGTGAAAAAGTGTATTTCTGCTTTATGCTTATTATAAGCCTTGTGTGGTAGAGCCGTTACTGATGATTAGCCACTAAGATGTTTTATAATGAATGTCTTAGTGTCTGTAGGAGAGATAAACACCTTTACCTGGTCGTTGTACTCCACATGCAGGCGAGCTGGAAAACGTAGCATAAACTTGATTTCCTTCTCCCGCAGCATGATCAAAGGCCCCTCTTTGCGCTGTCACCTCGGCAGTGTAGTCTGGAAACAGGAACACGCGCAGGCCGTTGTAGATCAGCTCTTGGCCGCGGCTCAGTCGAAGAAGTAGCTCCTCGTCCTGGAGAAGTGTATTCTTGCGATGATGCTCCTGGGGCGCTTGCCGTCACCATAGCGAGCGAGCGGGACACGGTGCGCGCGGTCCACCACTGGCTTGGAGAAGTTACTCGCTCCAAACAACTTTGGTATCAGGTCCGCAACGAAATCTGTAGGTCTTCCCTTTTCTTCTTGCTCTGGTATCCCGACTATTTTTATGTTATTTCGTCTTGAGCGCCCTTCCAATTTGTCTATTTTAGCTGCCAATTTCTCACTGCTCTTCTGCGTTTCAGTCAGTTTTTGTTCGAGCCCTTCAATGCGGCACTCGTGGTCGGAACTTTGCTGCTCCATGTCCAGAGCCTAAAGCTTTTCCTCAAGCATGTCAAAACGTTTGTTCATAGACTCGAGTATCTTATCCAGCAACTTCTCCAAAGTTGATGACGCCATCTCAGCGCTAGCCTCGAGCTAGTTTACGGCCACAGGTGACTCTGATTGCTTCCCTCTTCGTGTCCTGGGCATAATCGTTGTTATCTATGTTTTGACAGAGTATAACTCACCCAGAGTATAACTCACCCACGTGTATACCAACATAAAGCCCGCGTACAGAGCTACACCCCTCCCCCAGCTTGGACAGTCAGACCATCTTTCCCTCCTGCTCTCTCCTACCTACACCCCCATCAGACGCCAGGCCAGGCCTATCACAAAGACTGTTATGACCTGGCCTGACGATGCACTCCCCAAACTTCAGGACTGCTTCCAACACACAGACTGGGACCTCTTCCAACAACAGGAGCTGGAGACAGCCACAGGAACGGTGCTGGACTACATAAAGTTCTGCATCGGGAATGTGACTGTGGAAAAAACCATCCGGGTTTACCCCAACAAGAAACCCTGGATGACCAGCCAGGTCCGCACACTCCTCAGGGCCCGCGACGCAGCCTTCAGGTCAGGGGACAGGGCACTGTACAGTGTTGCTAGAGCCGACCTGAAGAGAGTGATTAAAAAAGCAAAGGCGGACCACAGGAGGTGCATAGAGTCCCATCTGTCCAGCAAAAACTCACGGGAGGTGTGGCGGGGCATTCATGACATCACGAACTTCAGAGGCTGCAATATGACAACTGCGGATCAGAGTGCGACACTGGCAGAAGAGCTTAACTGTTTCTTTGCCCGTTTCGAAACCCCCCAGCGACACTCATCTGCTCCAGCCCTGCCCCCGCCCCCACCGGGCTCCGGCGCCACTCCACTCACTGTACAGGAGCACAGTGTCAGACGAGTGCTCCTGGCTGTGAACCCCAGGAAGGCTACCGGACCAGACGGAGTACCTGGAAAGGTGCTCAGGACGTGCGCCCACCAGCTCGCTCCCCCCCTCACCAGGATCTTCAACCTCTCCCTGGCTCAGGCAGTCATCCCATCCTGCCTGAAGTCATCTACAATAATCCCGGTGCCGAAGAAGTCTCCCATCACCAGCCTGAATGATTACCGACCAGTGGCCCTCACTCCGGTAATCATGAAGTGCTTCGAGCGACTTGTTCTCCAGCACATCAAGGACCATATCCCTCCAGACTTCGACCCCCACCAGTTCGCATACCGGGCGAACAGGTCCACAGAGGACGCCATCGCTGTTGCTCTCCACTCTGCTCTGAACCACCTGGAGCAGCAGCAGAGCTACGTCCGGATGCTCTCTGTGGACTATAGCTCTGCCTTCAATACAATAATCCCGGACAGACTCTGCAATAAACTGGACACTCTTGGCCTCCCCCCTCTCACAAACGCCTGGATAAGGGACTTCCTAACGGACCGACCCCAGAATATGAGACTTGGCCCGCACCTCTCATCCTCCCGCACGCTGAGCATCGGCTCCCCACAGGGCTGTGTGCTGAGCCCCCTCCTCTACTGCCTTTACACCCATGACTGCAGTCCGGCCCACAGTGACAACCTTACCGTCAAGTTCGCCGACGATACCACAGTGGTCGGGCTCATCTCCAGGGGTGACAAGGCTGCCTACAGAGAGGAGGTCCTGAAGCTGACGGCCTGGTCTTCGGAGAACAACCTCGCTCTCAACACCAGCAAGACCAGAGAGATCATCGTCGACTTCAGGAGGAGCAGCACCGACCCTGCCCCCCTCTACATCAACGGCGAGCGTGTAGAGAGGGTCCACACCTTCAGGTACCTTGGAGTCCACATCTCTAATGACTTCTCCTGGTCAGTCAACACCACATCAATCATCAAGAAGGCTCAGCAGCGGCTACACTTCCTTAGAGTCCTCGGGAAGTACAACCTGAAGCCTGACCTGCTGCTGACCTTCTACCGCTCGTCCATCGAGAGCCTGCTGACCTACTGTATTACGGTATGGTACGGCAGCTGCACTGCAGCAGACAGGGAGAGGCTGCAAAGAGTGGTCAAGACGGCTCAGAAGATCATCGGCCGCCCTCTCCCCTCTCTGACGGACATCTACACCTCCCGCTGCCTCAACAGAGCCAGTGCCATCATCAAGGACAGCACCCACCCTGGCTCTGACCTGTTCCACCTGCTGCCCTCTGGGAAGCGCTACAGGTGCATTAAAACCAAAACAAACAGGCTAAAGAACAGCTTCTTCCCCAGGGCCATAACCATCCTGAACGGACTGCCCCATTGTCCCTCATAACTGCCTTCTCTTCGGTGCAATAACCCATTCCACCAACCACCCTGTTTTTGTTTTGTTTTTTTTCATGTATATATTCATTTCACACCATATTCATTGCAAGTCCAAAGACATGCACCTGGGGATAAGTTGATTGGCAACACTAAATTGGCCCTAGTGTGTGGATGTGAGTGTGAATGTTGTCTGTCTATCTGTGTTGGCCCTGCGATGAGGTGGCGACTTATCCAGGGTGTACGCCGCCTTCCGCCCGATTGTAGCTGAGATAGGCTCCAGCGCCCCCCGCGACCCCAAAGGGAATAAGCGGTAGAAAATGGATGGATGGATGGATGGATGGACCATATTCATTGCACTTCTACATTTTTTATATTTTTATATATTTGCACATTGTTTTTCTAGCATGCACACATCGCACTGTATGGAATGGCCTCAATCTCGTTACCTTGCGTAATGACAATAAAGCTGATTCTGATTCTGATTCTGATTCTGAGTGATAGGCATGCATATACAGTATTTGGCCAAGCGTTGTCAGTTTTAATAAAAAAAAAAAAGCAGAATTTGAATTAAATCTTGCAGTTTTCACCGGAGTTACTGCAGAGGCAAACTACTGTGTGTGCATCTTAGCCACGCCCCTATTCACAAAAGTAGTATTTTGATCTAAGCTTTTTGCTATAATCTGACATGAAAGCAGCTTTTTTTTAAGACTCGAACTGCGAGTGTGTTGATCGCAGATGTTGTGACAGGGTGAATCTGTATCGTGTATATGAGGTTATTTATGACCATGTCAGGAAAAAAAATGGGTGACGACTGCAAGATATATATTTAAACAGTGTACATTTTCAAAAGATAAAATATAATAGTTTTGGATATAATGGTTTCATTTACAATCTGGAAACACTGGGACATCTTGCAGACTGACTCAAAAAACAGCTTATAAATATGACTATGGAGCAAAATTTACACAAAAACATATCCAATGCATATTATCTGGACTAGTGTTTCTTAACCATAGGAACCATTGTTGGGCCATGAGCACCAACTTGAGGGCAGCCAGACAGTTTCTCAGCTGTATGGGCCACAGCGATATTCAGTTGCAAAACACTTTTCCACCACTTGTGGCAATAATGACAATCTCAAACAAAGAAGTTTAGAGCTAAAGTCATTGAGAAGTTTCTTAGCGCAAGAATGTGACCTAAGTGGTGAAGCTATATTTTCATTTGCACTTTTATTTTATTGCCAGTTTGGTTAAGAAACATATTGTATATATATATATATATATATATATATATATATATATATATATATATATATATATATATATATATAAATATCAAACTTTTAAAGGAAACACAGTTACGGTTAAAAAACATGCAATAAAGAAGGCTAGTTAAAAATCAAAAAGTACTTTAATTCCTAAACCTCTACATCACTATATCAATAATAAACACACACATATGATCACCACCACCAGTATGTGATGGGTTCTCAGTTCTCACAGTAACGCGCTTTGAGTGTTTTGAAACGCGCTATATAAATGTAATTTATTATCATTATTATATGCATGTACTGCAATACTACTATATTTTAATGGTGTGCAAGTAGTGGACCATTTCACTTTTATTCTTTCAATTTGAGGGTGCCGCGGGATTTTTGCTAATTTCATTTACCGTATTTTTCAGACTGTAAGACGCACATAAAATCCTTTCATTTTTGGTCTGATGTGACGATGGTAAATTTATTGGCAGCTCCTGATTCCGGAAAAATTCATGAATTAGAGCATAATTAAAAAAGAGCGTGGTCCAAAGTGTAGGAAAAAGTAGTGGTTGTAGACAGGAAATTACATTATTTTGCATTGTTTTCTGCATTTAAAACCATAATTATTTTCTATAAAATGTGTTTTGTGTTAAAGCGGTCCTATGACGGTTCCTTGTGGTTTTTTAACCATTTTGACCTCGCGGACCAACTCAATTAACTCATTGACACTGAATAAGTAGTCTTACTCTTGATTTTAATCATTTTCAATAATTATATCTAACCTATTTAAAGTTTACGACCTCATTTAATGATATAAAAATGTGTTATTCACAAAGATTATCATTTAACACACACACTAGGCTTACGTCAGGCTAATTAGAAAACAAAGTACTAACCAAATACACTGCATAAGAAGGGAGTCATAAATAACTGAAGAAAAGTAACAGTATATACAATTGTGTTGTGCTAAAATAATAATAAATAGACATAGACAAACTTTATTGATCCACAAGGGAAATTGTTCCACACAGTAGCTCAGTTACAAAGGATGGAAAGGGTAAGGGTAGAAAGGATAATGCAGGTATAAAGTAGACTAAAATGTACCATAGTAGCAATATAAAATATAACATAAGTCTATTTCTATATCAATAATAACACATATGATCACCACCACCAGCATGTGATGGGTTCTCAGTTCTCACAGTAACGCGCTTTGAGTGTTTTGAAAAGCGCTATGTAAATCTAATCCATTATCATTATTATATGCATGTACATATACAGTATACTGCAACACTGCTATATTTTAATGGTGTACAGTAATGGACCAATTCAATTTTATTCTTTCAACTTGAGGGTGCCGCGGGATTTTTGCTAATTTCATTTACCGTATTTTTTGGACTGTAAGGGGTAAAATCCTTTCATTTTCTCAAAAATCGACAGTGTGCCTGATAACTCTGTCTGCCTAATGTACGGAATAATTCTGGTTGTGCATACCGGCCTTGAAGCTATTATAGTTGGTACATGGTGTAATGACACGTGTGACCAGTAGATGGCAGTCACACATAAGAGATACGTGTAGACTGCAAAATGACGGCAGTAAACAACACCAAAACTTTAAATGTTTCATTGAGAATATAAAACATTACACACAGCGCTCCAAAATCTGTCAAAATGTTTTAGTATGAAGCCGCACCGCTTGATGGATTGTTGGAGCATTACGGCTACTGTAGTCAGACGTACTGTGCTTATTATGATGTGTGTATAAGGACCGCAAAATGGCACCCATGAGCAGACACTTTCCCGTTTTTTTTGTTTCGCAATATTATGCAAAACCAACTTTTCTTACCTTCTGGTACCTGCTGATGTGTATTTGGGATCTGCATAAGTCCTGAAAATTTGTGCACGTCCACCATTGTATAGTCTGTGTCGACACTGTAGTCGATAAGCTTTTTCTCTTTTTTATCTTCTTGTTGTGGGGCATTCATCCTACACTGTTGCCATTTCTAATACAATTTAGCATAAAGTTCTAACTTATATCTATCAGTAGACTCGCTATAAAGGCGCTAAAAACTACCGGTGTAGTGGGTATATATAATTCACCCACGGAACTTTAGTTATTAGAGAGTTCCGGCCGGACATTTTTTCACGGGACACAATTTATTTATTTTTTTAATTTTATTTAATTGATTAATTTCTTTGTGTGGCGTTCCGCGGGTTTCGCATCTTGTTGGGTGGGATCCGTACCCGTATGGACCGGCCTTGCGCTGTGGGGTCTGTGTCGGTGACTTGATGCGGTGGCAGTGCAGCCCTCTTGTCTGGTGTGGGTTCTGTGTCTCGGTTGTTTGGGGGGTGATGTGTTTGGGTTATAGGGCGGAGTCTTTTAGTGGGAGAGGTGTTGATGTCTCTTGTTTACGTGTTGGCGTTTGGGCTGGCTAGTATGCTGGCGCTGGCTGGTCTCCATGGTCCTGTTTGAACGAGTGGTACTGGTTGTCTGGGGTATTGCAGCCATTGTTTCTGCTGCTGTTTGTTTCTAGTGTGGGCGCCCATGGCTGCTGGGTCTGGTACGGGGGGGCCGATGTTGTGACTTGTGGCAGCACTTGTGGCAGCACTTGTGGCCAGGTTTGTTGTCTCGTTTGTTGTCGTGTTGTTTGGCTTGTCGGGTGTCGGCCCGGGCCTGCCCTTGTGCTCTGCAACACCGTCCTTCGCGGCCAGTGTCGTGCCGTCATTTGGGGCCGGGGTGTGTGCTGCCGGACCTGTGGGCAGGAGGTGAGGTGATCGGCTGGTTCTCGCTGGACAGTGGGTGCTGAAACTTGTATCACTGCCCCGCCGGCCTCTGTATGGATTTGTTAGTTTATATATGTGTGTGTGTGTGTGTGTATGTATGTATGGATGGAAGTAGGTATGTAGATGTGTATGTATTGATGGATGTAGGTATGTATAAGTGTATAGACTTAGACTTCCTTTTTATTGTCATTCAAATTTGAACTTTACAGTACAGATAAGAACAACATTTTGTTTCTTTAGCTCATGGTAGTGCAGGATAAAAAAGCAATAAGGTGCATATATAAATAAATAAATAGGCTACTGTACAGATAAATATATTGCACTTTTTCATATGCATCCATGTTTATGGATGTATGTTATATTGTCTTTTTTATTCCAGCGAGTTTATCCATTTTGGGGGGAGTTGAGGGGATAATTATGATGCGTTCAAGAGTCTTGTGGTCTGAGGGAAGAAGCTGTTACAGAACCTGGAGGTTCTGCGGAACCTCTTTCTAGAGTCCAGCAGTGAAAACAGTCCTTGGTGGGGGTGGGAGGAGTCCTTGCAGATTTTCTGAGCCCTGGTCAGGCAGCGGCTTTTTGCGATCTCCTGGATAGGAGGAAGAGGAGTCCTGATGATCTTTTTCGCCGTCCTTAACACTCTCTGGAGAGACTTCCAGTCTGAGGCATTGCAGGCTCCAGTCCAGACAGAGATGCTGTTGGTCAGCAGGCTCTCTATAGTGCCTCTGTAGAATGTGGTGAGAATGGGGGGGAAGGAGCTGTGCTCTTTTCATCCGACACAAAAAGTGCATGCGCTGCTGAGCTCTTTTTACAAGAGCTCCGGTGTGTAGGGACCAGGTTATATTGCCAGTTATCTGCATCCCCCGGAACTTGGTGCTGTTTACCATCTCCACCGCTGTGCCGTTGATGAAGAGTGGAGCGTGGCTGGACTGGTGCTTCCTGAAGTCAACGATGATCTCCTTGGTCTTGTCGACATTCACGACCAGGTTGTTGGTTCTGCACCAGCCAACCAGATGTTTCACCTCTTCCCTGTAGTCCATGTCATTGTTGTCACGGATGAGGCCCACAACTGCCGTGTCATCCGCATACTTCACAATGTGGTTAGTAGTGGACCTGGCGCAGCAGTCATGGGTCATCAACGTGAACAGCAGCAGACTCAGGACGCAGCCCTGGGGGGAGCCGGTGCTCAGGGAGATGGCACTGGAGGTGTTGTTGCCCACTCTAACAGACTGTGGTCTGTCTGTGAGGAAGTCAAGCAGCCAGTTGCATAAGGGGTACTGAATCCAAGGTTTGCTCACCAAGTGCTGCGGGATGATGGTGTTGAATGCTGAACTGAAGTCCAGAAACAACATCCGCATGTGTGTGTCCTTTCCTTCCAGATGTTCTAAGCTCAGGTGGAGTGCAGAGGAGATGGCGTCCTCTGTGGGGTGGTTAGGGCGATAAGCAAACTGGTATGGGTCGAATGTGGGGGGAAGACTGGAGACAATATATTCCTTTACCAGCCTCTCGAAGCACTTCATTATGATGGGGGTGAGTGCAACGGGGCGGTAATCATTGAGGGAGGAGATTGTAAGTTTTTTAGGCACTGGAATGATTGTGGCCGTCTTAAAACATGCTGGTACCACAGCCTGAGTCAGCGAGATGTTGAAGATGTCTGTGAGAACCCCAGCAAGCTGGTCTGCACATCCCTTAAGCACCTTGCCCGGAATGTCATCAGGTCCCGGTGCTTTTCGGGGGTTCACTCTCCTCAGGGTTTTCCGGACATCTGCTATGTCCAGGTTGAGTGGCTGCTCATCAGGGCGAGGGATGGATTTTCTCGCCGGAGTGGTGTTAAATGCCTCAAACCTTGCAAAGTAATTGTTAAGGTCATTTAGGAAGCTGATACTGTTGTCACAGGGACGTGGGGCAGCTTTATAGTCCGTGATGGCCTGTATGCCCTGCCACATTCGTCTAGTGTTTGTGGGGTTGTCGAAGAAGTCCTGCACTTTCTGACTGTGAGCACGCTTTGCAACTTAATGGCACGGTTCAGGTTAGCTCTGGCTGTTTTTAATGCTACCATGTCGCCAGACTTAAAAGCCTTCAGCATTGCACGTACCTCACTGTTCATCTAGGGTTTCCCGTTGGCCCGTGTGGGGATGTTCTGGATCACACTGACATCCTCCATGCACTTCTGAATGTATGTGGACACAGATTCTGCATACTCCTCCACACATGTGTGATGGTTTTCGGTGGCGGCTGTCTTGAACATGTCCCAGTCTGTGGTTTTGAAGCAGTCTTGTGATGCTTCCATTGCTCCCTCTGGCCAGGTCCTCACCTGCTTCACTGTAGCTTGCTTCCTGATCAGCAGGGGCTTGTATGCAGGAATTAGCATCACAGATAGATGGTCTGAGGAGCCAAGGTGGAGGCGTGGTGCAGCTTTATACGCATGTTTAATATTGCTGACCACCAAGTCCAGCTTGCTTCCACCCCTGGTTGCAAAATTCACATATTGATGGAAATGAGGGAACACAGTTTTCATGTTAGCTTGATTAAAATCCCCTGCCACGATGAAAACTCCCTCTGGACGTGTAGATTGCAGTCCATTGATGGAGCAGTACAAAGCATTCAAAGCTTCTTTGGTCTTAGCACTGGGAGGAATGTACACTGCTGTGAAGATCATAGTACTGAAATCCCGGGGTAAATAAAATGGCCTGCATTTTATAGTTAATAGTTCTACATCGGGAGAGCAGTGACATGAGACTATATTCCCATGATTGCACCATTTGTTGTTGATATACATGCAAACACCACCGCCTTTGGGATTTACCAGTGAGAGTTCTGCTTCTGTCCGACCAAAACATAGTTAGCCCCTCAATGCTAACTGCCTCGTCCGGAATGGAGGGTTTCAGCCATGTGTCTGTGAGAAATATGGCGCAGCTGTCTCTCATCTCGCGTCTTGCATATAAATCCAGCTTAAGGTAGTCCAGTTTGTTCTCCAGGGAGCGGACATTTGAAAGCAAGATGGATGGAAGCGGCGTTCTGTGAGAATTAGCCTTTAGCTTTGTTGTTAGCACCGCTCGGCATCCCCGCTTCTGCTTCCGATCACACCGCTTACGTCTCCTCTGTTGACGGTCCCCGCTGGTACTATGTTCTGCTGTTTCACAGGCCGCTGGATGTAGCCGGCTTAGAATTCTGATGCTAGCGAAGAGGTCCAACGTATACGCATCTTTCGGTCCAAAACGGCCCGATCTCTCCACATCCAAAATTGTCCGGCGGTCGTATGTTACCACTGAGTGTCCACGCTGGAAGCCAGCCATGAAATTTACAGAATTTACCGGAATATTTGCCAAAATGTTCCAATACTACCATGAGCCTCTGAAGCCGCAGCCGTGCAGGGCGCCGCCATCTTGAGTATGTGTGTATATGTATGTGTGTATGTATGCATGTGTGTGTATGTGTATACATGCATATATATATATATATATATGTGTGTGTGTATGTATTTATAAATATATATATATATACATATATATATATTTTTGGCGGGACAGTCGGGGCCTGTTTGTCTGGCGGGGGCAGCGCTTCAGGCTACTGCCGCCGGGCTGCGTGTCTGGGACCCCTGGGTCCCACCGTCCACCCCAAGATGCCCGTCTTGGATGGGGCCTGCTGCATCTATCGTGGCAGCACTGCAAAGTATTTTGCAGTGCTGTAAGTCCGCCACCTGCTGGGGTAGTGACCTTGTCTGTCAGCGTGTCTGTGATCTTTTCAAAACATTTGTTTTATTTTTTGTAATTTATTTTTAAATTTTTTTTTTTTTTTTCTTCCTTCTTGGGAAGGATTCACCAGGGCAGTTGCTGGATGTTCCATCTCCATTGTTGAGGTCTCTGCAGGTGGGGTGGGTGGTTCCCGTGGCTCCTTGTGGTCCTACGGTGGCCGACTTGGGTCGGGCGGCCTGGGGTGGGCCCGCCGTACTCTCGTGGGGCTGGTGGGGCGGGGGCAGTCTTCCAATCCGGCTGCTGGGAGTCCCTGGGCCCATCGGGGTGGGGCGTCCCGCCTTTTTGCCCGCGTGGGGTATGGTCTCTCGCCGGCTTTGGGGATGGCTGTCCCTTGTTTCTCCCGTGTCTTGTCCTCTGCCGGGCGCGTCTGTCTATAGCCTGTTGCTGGCCCTGCCGGGCGGAACGGTAACCCCATTTCTGGGGTTCCTGTCACTGGCCCGCCTGGCTGCGTGGGGCCAGTGGTCCCTTGTTTCCTGGGCGCCGAACCTCCTGTTTTTTTCAAATGTTTACAAAAGTCTAAAAAAGTTTTCTGTATCTTCAAAACATTGTTCCTATTACTTAAACACACTGACTGTTGCGAATAACAAATCAGCTTGTTGGTGTTTCAAAAGAGATCACAGTCATATCTCTAATCTGAATGGTTCAGTTATTTTAGAGATTACTTTTTTAGCCAGAATATTGAGTAATTAATGCAATGATTTGGAAGTTGGGCGGGCTGTAGTTAGTCCATGTCTGTTATTTGGCAACACAAAAATACATTGGAAGCTACAGTATGTACATTCTTGAATGACTTGGTTAATAACAATGTGATTTCTGTCTATAGGTAGTCCTCAGTAAAGCGGAGCCAATGAAGAAGATGTTGAACATGTTGCACTCTTCTTTTATTTAAACCAACTGAATGTATTCTGCATTATTGGGTTTGAGTAGTTTTATTTGAAAGCTGTTTTCCTGAAGGATTACATTTCCAGTCAGAGAAGACATTGATTGGGTCTACAGTAGAGTGAGAAGATCAGTGTTGTATTGCATTTTATAAAATAAAATGAAAAACAGAACTGTATTTATATGTATTCCATTACAATTAAAATGTTTTAAAAATATATATTATATCCGATCTGAATTACTACTAAATAATACTAAATACTAAATAATAATTAAGTAAATATTATGTGGGCTATTTGGTGGAGAGAAAATCTACCTATGCTCCAAATCAATTATAGCATTTCATGAAGAAAGTCACAGCTGTTAGTTCTTAAATCATGTATTCACAATCAAGATGAATCAATTTTGTATTATACTTCAAATATTGATATGGCGATTATTAGGCAGGAGAAAAACAGGAACACAGAAATCATCGATTTGATCAAATTAGAACATTTACAATACTATAAAAAAAGTCAAAGAAAACATATAAATCTATGGTCAACAAAAAATATTATTCATTAATTAGTTTGGAAGACGTTGATCTTGTGTTATGAAGTAGTCTAAACAAAACAATCCCAGTTTATTTTTTCTCTTTGATGCAAACATAAATCTCACTTTGTCCTGGTTTTCTTCCGGCATCATGTGACTTTGTTTTAGTTGCACATCGAAATGTACATCCACTGTCGAGTACAAAAAGATGATCAAACTGTTAAACACACTTTTTTATACAAATTCATAGATGCAGGGGACCAACTTTAATACATTGTATGCATTTAAGATGATAAACCAAAACCTATGTAGGTTAATATATATGCTAAGCAACGCACCATCTTAGCTTTTCGGTATACCAAACAAGGGAAATTAAACAATAAACCTCATTAAAAAGAGTTTATTTGATATTTAGAATATGCAAAAGACCAACAAAAAACAGCTGCAGGCCGCATTGGACACCCATGCATTAAATACGGAACAAGATGGTACATGGCTGACAAGATTTTTCATACCTCTGGTTCACGTAGCGTCACACTCATCCCATCAGAAAAGCTGTTGAAGATCTCTGATAAACAGATTGAGAATGAGAAAGTATGTGTGAGATTGTGGCAGAATGACTGTGACAGAACTCAAAACACACTTTGGCCAGCATAGTTACTACTACTGTACATGAGTGATCCTGCTACGTAACTTAATTCTGCACAAATACTAAATTGACATTTTCAAGAGTTAGATTGCGTTACAACTGGAAAAATAATATACAATATGGAATAAATATACAATGTGGAATAAACCTCTAATGATGTATTTCTCTCAAGCCTGTCCATTGAGAGAAATGGACAGGTGTTTTTCAACCACTGTGCCGCGGCACACTAGTGTACCGTGAGATCCAGTCTGGTGTGCCGTGGGAGATGATCTAGTTTCACCTATTTGGATTAAAAATATTTTTTGCAAACCAGTAGTTATAGTCTGCAAATAATGTGTTGTTGTTGAGTGTCGGTGCTGTCTAGAGATCGGCAGAGTAACCGTGTAATACTCTTCCATATCAGTAGGTGGCAGCCGGTAGCTAATTGCTTTGTAGATGCCGGAAACAGCGGGAGGCAGTGTGCAGGTAAAAAGATGTCTAATGCTTAAACCAAAAATAAACAAAAGGTGAGTGCCCCTAAGAAAAGGCATTGAAGCTTAGGGAAGGCTATACAGAACGAAACTAAAACTGAACTGGCTTCAAAGTAGACAAAAACTGAATGCTGGACGACAGCAAAGACTTACTGTGGAGCAAAGACGGCATCCACAATGTACATCCGAACATGACATGACAATCAACAATGTCCCCACAAAGAAGGATAAAAACAACTGAAATATTCTTGATTGCTAAAACAAAGTAGATGCGGGAAATATCGCTCAAAGGAAGACATGAAACTGCTACAGAAAAATACCAAAAAAAGAGAAAAAGCCAACAAAATAGGAGCACAAGACAAGAACTAAAACACTACACACAGGAAAACAGCAAAAAATACAAAATAAGTCAGGGTGTGATGTGACAGGTGGTGACAGTACACCTACTTTGAGACAAGAGCTATATTGATGCATACTTGGTTATGGTTTAAAGTCATATCCAACAATTGCGACAACGACTTTTTACTGTCAACTAAGTTTCGTTTTTTAGTGATTTCTGCTGATGGTGTGCCTCCGGATTTTTTCAACACAAAAAAATGTGCCTTGGCTCAAAAAAGGTTGAAAAACACTGCATTAGGGAACAATTAATAATCATATTTTATATTTCAAAGGTATTTCATTTTCAAATACTGTATTTTTCGGACTATAAGTCGCTCCGGAGTATACGTCGCACCGGCTGAAAATGCACAATAAAGAAGAAAAAAAACATATATACGTCGCACTGGAGTATAAGTCGCATTTTTGGGGGAAATTTATTTGATAAAATCCAACACCAAGAATAGACAATTGAAAGGCAATTTAAAATAAATAAAGAATAGTGAACAACAGGCTGAATAAGTGTACGCCATATGACGCACAAATAACCAACTGAGAACGTGCCTGGTATGTTAACCAACACATCATGGCAAGAGTCATTAAAATAACTATATTATATAGAACATGCTATACGTTTACCAAACAATCTGTCACTCCCGATCGCTAAATCCGATGAAATCTTCCTCCTTGGTGTCGCCTCTGGTATGCGCCGCTAGCGTCCCTCATATTTCACTACGTCCAGCTTGTAATCTGCAGTATATGATTTCCTTTTCGGTGTCATTTTAGTTCAGTCCTTCTCAGTTTTCATAAGTTACAGCGATTGTTGATGTGATCCATTTATATTTATTTATTTATTTATTTTTTATTTTTTTTATTTTTATTTTTTTTGTTGATGTGATCCATTTTAATAGCTCCGGCAGTAGCGTATAGCATATAGCAGTTAGCATTTCAAAACCCACAATGCACTTTTGCCATGACCCGCCCCCACTGAATTCTTATTGGTTGGCGTGTGAGTAACGATTGCTGACGTGTGTGTGACGATTGCGGACATTTGCTTCGTTGCTCACGCGAATGAGATAAATAATATTATTTGATATTTTACGGTAATGTGTTAATAATTTCACACATAAGTCGCTCCGGAGTATACGTCGCACCCATGGCCAAACTATGAAAAAAACGTTGACTTATAGTCCGAAAAATACGGTATATTATTTTGAGGACCAAATGTTGGAATATAAACAACATTGTTTTCACTTTACAACTTTGTACATAATACCCATGAAAAGGGTGTTTGATAGAGTCGCTTTACAATTTGACCGAATGATTACAAAAGTTAATCAATAACCAAATATGATTACACGACTCATCAATTGCTTTTGTAATACATATGTTACAAACAATATAATCATTTGACTGTTGGGCAAAAGTTGTGTGAAATATCTAATAGAATTCTCGTTTTATATACTTAATGAGTATTTATCCAAATTGACCCACTTTTCATGCAGCTAAGACGAACAGCCAAGCTGATGAAGTTCTCCAGTGTTACATGTCCAGTGGGAGTGCCATAGCGCAGGATCAACATATTTAGCATGTCATCTGTGACCTTTGTACCTGAAAAAACACATGCATAATAACAGCATCAAAGTAAGTACAGCATTGTACTGTATGTCCAGGCTGCATTAACAAAAATTAGATACAAAATGTATACATAAACTGAACAATAGTATGAATGCAACACTTTTGTTTTTGCTCCCATTTTTCATGAGTTGAACTCAAAGTCCTAAAACTTTGACTATATACACAAAATACCTAATCCTCTCAAAAATTGTTCACAAACCTGTCTAAATCTTTGTTAGTGAGCATTTCTTCTTTGCCAAGGTAATACATCCCACCTCACAGGTGTTGCATATCAAGTTGCTGATTAAACAGGATGATTATTAAGTGTGCCTTAGTCTGCCCACAATAAAAGGCCACTCTGAAATGTGCAGTTTTATCACACAGCACAATTCCACAGATGTCGCAATTTTTGAGGGAGCGTGCAGTTGGAATCCGATCGGCCTCACAACCAGCAGGTGCACCTCCATGATCGTCTAAGACCAGCCACCCAGACGGCTGCTGCAACAATTGGTTTGCATAACCAAAGAATTTCTGCACAAACTGTGAGAAATCGTTTCAGGAAGCTCATATGCATGCTCGTCGTCCTCAATGGGGTCTCGAACTGACTGCAGTTTGTCGTCGTAATCGACTTGAGTGGGCAAATTCTCACATTCGATGGCGTCTGGCACGTGGAGAGGTGTTCTCTTTATAAATGAATCCCGTTTTTCAGTGTTCAGGGCAAATGGCAGACAGCGTGTGTCGCGTCTTGTGGGAGAGCAGTTTGCTGATGTCTACGCTGTGAATCGAGTGGCCCATGGTGGGGGTGGGGTTATGGTAGGGGGCAGGCGTATGTTAAGGACAATGAACGCAAGTGCATTTTATTGATGGACAATTTGAATGCACAGAGAAACTTTGACGAGATACTGAGGCCCATTGTTTTGCCAATCACCCGAGACCATCACCTCATGTTACAGCATGACAATGCAGGGCCCCATGTTGCAAGGCTTTGTCCACAATTGCTGGAAGCTGAAAACATCCCGAGTTCTTGCATGGCCAGCATACTCACCGGACATGTCACCCATTGAGCATCTTTGGGATGCTGTGGATCGTATACGACAGCATGTTCCAGTTCCTGCCAATATCCAGCAACTTCACACAGCCATTGAAGAGGAGTGGACCAACATTTCACAGACTACAACCAACAACCTGGTCTATGTGAAGGAGATGTGTTGCACTGCGGGGGGAAAATCGTCCCTCCCCCCAGACTCCCAATAAAGCAAAACTTACACTTTTCTGAGTGGCCTTTTGTTGTGGGTAACCTAAGATCAAGCATTAAATCTCACCTAACCTTATCCGTGTCCACACACAACAATGCCACCGTTTAAGACCCCCGCCCCCCTCCGTCCATCGGCGCAATGCGACCTAGTACACATGCGCAGGAAAAAAAAAATCCACCTGAGCGTCCATCTGCTCCAAGCTCTCCAGTAGATAATTTTACTTCACTGTGAAATTTTTAATTAAAATAGCTATATTGTAAATAGTTTGCTGTGCTTTTTACATTTGTTTGCTGTGTTTTGTGTGCAAGATTTTAAAATAAAATGTATCTCCTTTGAACAATATCCAGTGTTGTGGTATTTCAATTAACATAAAATTTTACTTCACTGTGAAATTTTTAATTAAAATAGCTATATTGTAAATAGTTTGCTGTGCTTTTTACATTTGTTTGCTGTGTTTTGTGTGCAAGATTTTAAAATAAAATGTATCTCCTTTGAACAATATCCAGTGTTGTGGTATTTCAATTAACTAGAATCCAGTGTGCTGTGGGGACCTATTGTAGTGAATCACACCTGACATCATACATGAATCCGATCTTCAATCGACATGAGAAAGTAGTCAATGCGATAAAGATTTTACAACAATTACAACAATTAATCTAGACAGAGAATACCCAAAGTATTGTTGTTGCGGGTTGACTCCGCCATTGGGGAACTCTTTCGTGAGATATGGCGCTGGGTCACCCAAAAGAAAAACAGGGACTGGATCTTCATCTTCAAGCAGTTGTTTGGGACACGAGGGGATGGTTCCATCTTTCAGCTGCGCGCTAATGGCGGAGTTAGCGAAGATGCGGGCATCACGTACGCTGCCTGGCCATTTCACTGTCACATCCATAAAGCAATATTTGTAGTCACACACTACTACGGGAGAAAGGGATGAAGTTTTCCGCTAAGTAGAATCACAGCTAACCCGGACATTCGAAAGTTATCTTGCCGTCTGAGATGTGTTGTATCCGAAATAGCTGCAATCGCCCGTTGCCTTCTCTTAAGGTATTGATTTGTGATTTCCAAAAGCGTCTGTACATGTACAAGAAGGAGAAACACGGGCATGTCTGGATGATCTGCCTCCATCTTTGTTATGAAGCTGGCTGTGGCGCGTTCTTTCTGATGTCTCTTCCTGTGTGGCGCGGTCTTTCTGGCGTCACCTTCTGTGTGGGTCTTTTTGGCGTCACTTCCTCTCCGAACTCAGTTTGTAAACGATCATTGAGTCCATACAAAGCTAAGTGCCGGAAATTTGTGTAAAAATTTGTCCAAGGAGGGGGACCTTAAACACTGGTTTAGTGTGGCTAAAACGGGGCTTAGGCTAAATAATTATTTGTTTAAGGGGTTAAACGACTTAGTGTAGACATGGCCTAAGGCACACTTTTGCAATAATTATACTGTTTAATCAGCAGCTTGATATGCCACACTCGTGAGGTGGAATGGATTATCTTGGCAAAGAAGAAGTGCTCATTAACACAGATTTAAACAGATTGGTGAACAATACTTGAGAGAAATAGGTATTTTGTGTATATAGTAAAAGTTTTACATTGAGTTCAATTCATGAAAAATGGGAGCAAAAACAAAAGTGCTGTGTTTATATTTTTGTTCTGTATATATTAGTGCTGTCAAAGTTAACAAATTAACACAAGCGATTATCACCAAGAATAATCACATGAATCATTAAAAAAGCAAATTGATTCCGCAAATTATACTCAAACAGGACTTTAGATCAAATCTGGGTAATATGTATTTAGCAAATTATTTATTGGTGTACATCAGCATATTGCTATCTGCAATATCAGTGTAGAATTGTTCAAAATAGCCACTTCATACTATATTGTTACAAGTTTTGAACACATAAGTTGTGCGAACTCAAGCAAAGCAGTTTAAAAATAAATTGTGTATAAAATTGCATTTGTCTCAAAATATGGGGTCTTTATTAAAGTTAATTTAAATTATGCTAGCGAGTAATTTACTGCGATTGATAATGATTCATCAAAATTCGAAAGTGTGATTAATCCGTTAAAAAAAATAGTTGTTCGACAGTACTAATATATATGTATAAATAAACATAGCAAATAGCAATAGCAAATAAATAGGATCTCTTTACCTAATGCAAAAATGGCATTCCTCAGCTCATTCAATGACAGTGCTCCATTTCTTGACACATCAGTGCGAAAGAAAACATCCTTGAGAGAATATATTCTATGGTCAAATCAGAATTCATCAATCACAATGGACACTCCAAAGTTGAAGGCAACTTGTGTTTAGCTATTTTAGGGCTTAAGTGAAAATGTGCCGTGGGCCAAATACAACGCAAAGAAGCACCATAAGTGAGGAGTTTTGCCCCATTTGATAAATGCCAGATCAATGATTGTGTGAGCTTGAAAAAGGTCAATATGAATGTATTAAATTTGGAAAAGTCGCCCATTGGCGGGCCAAACGAAATGACTCGGCGGGCAAATTTGACCCGCTGCCACCTTTGAGCATTTGTTTATTAAAGCATCACCAGGGCTAGTCAAGCTGAGTGTTTATATCGACGGCAACATAATTTGTGCCATGTAAGGCATGGCACAAATTATGTTGCTCTGTATGACACAGATCTGTTAATAATAATGAATTATATTCGTATGGTGCTTTTTTTCTAGTGACTCAAAGCGTGTTATTTGTCTAATGAGAAAGAAAGGCTTAAAGCTTGGGAAATATACTTGAAACTGTTTGAATTAGTATTTAAATTGTTCAACATTGGAGTTTCCATTTTATATAGGCAATAGTCTGTGAAGCTTGGTTGCATGATGGCGATTACTAGCGTGTTCAAAACATGCAGATGACCGAGTAGGCAATGTGCAGGTAAATAACTATTTAATGTAATGACAAAGACAAACAAAAGACGAGTACCGTTTAGAAGGGCACCGAAGCTATGCAAAAACAAAACTAAAACTGTCAGGTTGCAAAACAACAAAAAGGAATGCTGGAACACAGCAAAACTCACGCAGGAGGAAAGAGCGTCCACATGAATGACTATACATTCTAAACAAAGTCCTGACCAAGAATGGTAGCTCACACTCAACTTAAATAAAACTAATTGCTAACAGAAAGCAAGTCCGTGAAAGATGATAAGCGGTCACGAAAAAACACCAACACAACAGGAAGTGCCACCAAAAGAAGAGCGCAGGACATGGACTAACACCAAACAAAGGACAACACTAACAAACGCAAAATAAGGCACAGACTGGTGTAGCCAGTCGTGACATAGTCAGTGGATAAAAGTTAGTTAGTTTTTTTGTTTTACATCAAGTACGAAGGCCTGCCAAGTTTCAGAAAATAAGAAGTGTGAGACTTGAGTGGAATAATGCGTCTGAAAAATGTTTGGCCTTTTTAACACCAGTTTGGCCTGCTTTAGCGATAATGATACGATTAAGGTCTTCAACCCCAGCAACTCTCCCTGCACTGTGGCCTCCTAATGCTATTCTTAATTAACCAGAAATAAAAAAAATGTAATCATCTCCACTCTCTTGATCTTCCAGTGTTGCTAACTCCTCAGAAATCTATTGGCTGTCGTAAAAGTTGCTAGAAGTTGCCTCATTTGCGTAATTGATAACAATGTAACATAAAAAGTGAGTTAAAAATGCAAATTAAGATTAGAATTGTAAATGAATTTTCTTCTGTTTATTCTTAGTTTAGTTGTATTTTTCTTTGTTCTACATTGTTAACAGTTAGAGTATTACATTTGTTCAAAAGAATGAAGAGTTGGGATATTCATGAAGAAACCAGATCTTTTGAGGCTCATTAACATGAACGATAGGTTTCTTTTCATTTGAAGCGTGACAGTGATGAAACGTTTACATTCATATCTCACTCTGTAAACCAAGGCAGAAACAGCGGCAGCTTTGCTAAGAGAGGATGTGCATCTCCTCTCTGCTCTGACGAGAATGGAATGGAACTTTATTGTTATTGCACTTGAATGTACAATGAAATGTCTTTTCAGTAAAAGCTGTCCAAGAGCAGACATTCAGTAGACAAACTGTTCTGGCGAAGAGTGCTCCCCTTTCCAGTTCATGCTCCCCTTGTATATGCGCATGCATATTTCATGTCTCCAAAACATCCAACAAAGTCTCTATATTTGTTGCTAGTGGGGAAAAAAAGTCACTAAGGGGAGTAAGAGGGATAGATTTAGCGAAAAAATCGCCTTGTTGACAACATTGCGCTGAAGTGTGTGTGAAAGATAGAGACGCCAAGACCCGCGTTAGGTTGCTTCTGATTGGATTCCATTGCGTGGTTTGCTAGACTTAAACTAGACTGACCATACGTCCTCTTTTCCCCGGACATGTCCTCTTTTGCGGGGCTGTCCGGGCGGAGTTTGTTAAATGCCTCAAATGTCCGGCATTTTGAGTTAGGGTTGCATGTATTTTCAATGTACGTTCAGGGTTAAGAAGGGGTTACAAAACAAAACAAATTGTGAAGGTGTGGCAGGCAGCAGCATTCGTGAGGGAGGGGCAGAGACAGAGAGAGCGAGGGCGTGGAGAGACAGACAAGACACCCGGTTTGCTTGTTTTTTTTTTTATTGTATCGATTATCGCTTTCCGCCAGTGTTTTGTTTTGTTTATATTTGCCGGGTCAAATTTCCGTCCCAGTTTATTGCGTTGTTATTTTGATTCCCCAAAAGTTTTATCAATGACAAATACTGCCTCAGTTTGCACTCGGACAAGTTTACCGCGAGGGGCTGTCAAAATAAAGACATCATGGTAAACACTAAGGTGAGTGTAAAGTCAACATTTTTAACTCTAGTAAATGAGTTATTTTAGTCTTAGTGAGTACATGGAAACTTCACTTTTATCTCCCGCTGGATCCACATCGTTCAAGCTAACTAGCACCCGAGCAAACTCCTCCACCCCAAAAACATACTTTGCACGTCAAAAACGGGGCAATTGTTTGCCTTTTGTAGTGTTAATGTGCAAGGAGTGTTCAAAAGGAGTCTCTTGGAGAAGTGGCTGACAAGTTAGCATCGCTGACAGTGACGTCATCACCGTCATTGTTTACTGAAGCAGAGATGGTGACTGTGCGTTATGATAAACGCGCATGCGTCGCCAGGCTCTGCTTTTTATCCATAGATTTATCAGATTTAATTTTTTTTTATCTATAGCAAAAGTGTGCCCCGGAGGCCATTTGCGGCCCACAGCTAATGTTTTAAAGGCACACGGCACATTCTAAAAATACTATTAAAATAAACAAAAACATAACAAAAGTGAAATATAAAGCTTAAAGGTGAAATGTAATTTAGAAAAAGTTGCAATGTTGACTAATAAAACAAAGCTGT